>NW_026867957.1:284342-378649 GCF_020745735.1 Hemiscyllium ocellatum | reverse complement strand
ACACAGCGTGCTCCCTTGGTCTCTAATGGGCCTCAGTTGTTTCCTGGTTATTCTGTTCCGATTGATGTACGTGGAGAACATCTTGGGATTCTCCCTAATCTTGCCTGGCAGCATCTCTCCATGCCCCTGTGTCAGTCCATCTCTCTGTGTGAAGTTTCTAAGCTTAACCGCAATCTCCTTTCATTTTGACAATCATTGGAGAACACAAACTGAGTTTCTCCGTCAGTTAATCTTGCCTCTGATAAGATTGACATGAAAGCAACTGCTTAGGTTCTCTATAATTTGCAAGTTCTCGCAAGGAATTATCTTGTGTGGTATTCACCATTCCGCACGTGTCCTTGCCTTCATTTTTCCATGAAGTATCGAGAGAAGCGCTCGGTCATCCTAATGTTTCTTGTTCGTTTGCATTTTTAAAAATTTCCATATCAGTTCATTGGTCTTCAAATGTCTCTGACGCCATGGCTTACCACAATATCTGGTAATTTCCTGAGCTGTTTCCTTTGATCTAATGCAATCTTTAACTTCTTTTGTTAACTATTGTTAAGTCACCGTACCACTTTGCTGTTTGAACTGTGGTGGACATGTGTATATTGTACCTTTTAAGGTATTTATTTAAACAACAACCATTACCTGTCTTCCAGTAAATCTTTTTCATTCCATTTACTTCTCCAATTCACTGAAGCTAATGTGCCCTTCATACTTTCGTGACTTGCACGACTCGGGTTTATAACCACAATTTAAAAAAAACTGTTTATATTCAGACGTCATATAAAATTCAATATATTAAGGTTACTTCCCAAACCTCCTTTTCAGCAATGTTTTCAATTAGCTCTGCTGATCACATAACATCAATTTCAAACTGCCTTACCTGTACCTCAGTGCTCAACATAGTGTTGAAGGAAACCATCTCAAATACGCTAATGAAATCCATTTTCCCAGCATTATCATTCACGTGGGTTAACACAGTTTAGATGTAGCTTGAAACTGTTCATTATGACTGTGGTACCCACAAAGCTGGGTATTTAATTTCCTGTTTTATAACATACCCAACATTCGTATTGCAACTTGCACTTTGATCTATAACCCCTATCAATTTTGCTTCTCCTTGCTGTTTCTAAGTTTCACCTTACCACATCATGTGGAATCTGATTGAGGTGGCCACTGGGGAGATTAATGGTAGATTCAGGTGAGGTATTTGGTGAAGCCTATTTGGACGTTGAGTTAATTTCGTCACGTTATTAATTCTTCTCAAGTGTTATTATGACATTTTCAACAGATCCCTCCTTGTGCTGGTGGAGTAGAGAAGGATAATGATCTTACAACAATGCTATGCATTCCCCCAGACAGCTCAGACTGCTCTAACCTGGGTGGGAACTTTACAGCAGGCTGGGAAAGTGTTGCCGATGCTGTACAGGATCTTAATCAGATCACATCTGGAGTAGTGTGTACAGATTTAGTCGCCTCACTGAAGAAAGTCTATTGCTACATTGGAAGCAGCTCAGAGATGGTTTCCTCAACTGATTCCTGCAATGAAGCTGTTAACTTATAACGAAAGGATGATCAAGTTGATCCAATATGTATTAGAGTTTACAAAATGGAAGATGATCTTATTTTTACACCGAACACTGGAAAGAGTCAGCAACAGAAGTCAATTACACAGCCAATTCCACTTCTCCAGCCTGTTACACAGGAACAGCAGAAGGACATTCAAGCCTCCGACCTTGTTAAACCAGCACGAGGTTATTCAGCCCCTAGACCCTGATATACAGTTACAGGAGGAGGCCAATCAGCTCCTCCAGTCTATAACACTGCAGGCAGAGTAGGCCATGAGGCACCAGTATCCTGTTATGCAGCAACAGGCTCAGTCCATTCAGCCTCCTCAAATGTCTAACACAGAAACTGGAAGAGACTGGCACACTAGAATAACGGGATGCCATTCAGCACAAGAATTAAAGAAGACGATAAAACTATTTGAGACATTTTATGTAATGGAGGAGGCAATTCATCCATGTATATGTTGTATGGGAGTAGGAGGAGACAAATCACTCCTTCGATCTCATTTCAGGTATGTAGGAGGTGATTGTTCAGTATCTCGAGCCTATTCTGAAGAAATATGAAAAGACCGTTAAGCCCCTCAAAATGTTATACAGCAACAGGAAGATTCCACAAGCCCTCTGGCTTCTGATGTGTTATCAGGAGGAGGATAAACAGATTTTGAACCTGTAAATCAGGACATTCCGGCCATCGAGACTATAATGTAGGAACACCATGGAGACATTCAGCCCATTGAGTGTGTAAACCAGGAACTGAGTGAATCCATTCAGACACTCATGCCTATTGCATTGCGATTGGAGCAGATCTTTTAAAGCTTTGTGCCTGTTACACAGGAACACGGGAAAGGGAACGTGGAGGTTACAAGAAAGTTTAGGAATTAGGATAATCATCTTCATTTGTCAATAAAAGGATGCAAGCAAACTGTTGGGAATTAAAGGAAATTGTGAGTGTCCATTATTAATTAATTAACAACAGCGGGTTTGCAAAGTCGAACCAGAATATATCAGAATCAGCATGATTTTTAAAGGATTTGTTTGCTCGAGTTCTTTAAAGATGTGACAAGCAAAGTAGCCAATAGAGACCCTGGAGAAGTAAAGTACCTGGACTTTGAAAAGGCATTGATTAAACGCTGCACAAAATATTAAGCTTTAACATAAGATGAAATGGGTTTGTTAGGAAGTTATTCACCTGGATAGAGGGCGGGTGAGCCAACAAAATGTAGAGAGATGGAATAGTTGTTTCGTTAATGGTTGGCAACTTTTTTGGTTACATAGAGCTCAGTCTACATGACCCGATACTTTACCATCCATTGTCTTACTTGGATAAGAGGAGAGAAAACACTACATCTACATTTTCAGCTGAGACTAAAACAAGTGGAAAAGTAGGTTGATGTAATGAAGATGTAGAAACTTTACAAATGGACATGAACAGTTTCGATGAATGTGCCAACATCTGGCAGCTAAAGTTTAACACGGATACTATGGAATTAACCATTTTGATCAGAGGAAACCAACATGTTGTGGAAATGGAGAGCAACTTAGAGTGCTTACTTGCAGAGGCATCTGGGTGCTCTTGTGCAGACCACAGAAAACTCACATCAGGTACAGCAGGGAATGAGAAAAGCAGTGCAATTTCAGCCCTTCAATTGTTACCACCATTTTAATTTAACATAAAGGCCTCCTCAGTTGTTTATTTCAGCCGTTTGGGGGCTGCAGTTCGGCATCTGAGCCTTTAAGATATCTCTTCAAAAAAACACAAGAGAACTTTTCATTTTTAAAATGACAGTATCGTCACACGCACTGACTTTGATAAAGATGAACCATCAATACATAACGGTTGTTTCATTTTAAACACATTATTCTTACTGTTTTAGTAGACTATAATACTTATATATGACATTGACATTGACATTGATTCAGAACTCCATTCTATTTCTTCCGGTTTACTCTTGCCACAGAACACCACTGTTTTTCTACATCCAAGTCTAGACAACTTGTCAGCAAGTACAGCTTCTCGTCCAGTTACCTGTATAATTTCCAAATTGAACAGACTAGAAGTTTTCTCCCTAAATTTCTCCAAAACGTTTGGTCTTTATGATCAGTATATAGATTCGTCTCAGACACGCTATTGGCAATTTAAATTCTGAAATGTTGTAACACCAACACTGAGTTCAAAGTCTCCTTCCCAATTGTGACATATTTCTCTTGATGGATTCACCGGACTCTCCAATCACACGTTACATAATGGAGCACTTTTCATCTTCCAACAGTCCTTTTCAATGACATGTCTCCTTATGTCTCAGCATAAAAGAATTACACGCTTCTGTAACTCTAAATGCTGCAACCTCTTTACCCGCTACTCCTGGCCTATGCCAGTAAACCTTACTCTTACAGGTAGATATTTTAAGAAGATCTCACCCACTCTTCTCAATCCCTCAGGAATTTCAAGCTTTGATTTGTGGATAACCTCATGATCATCACCCATTTCAGTTTCAAATCTTGCCATTGCAACTCTCTGCTCTGCTACACAAATTCTCACTATTCCAGAAAGTGAATTTTTGAACTCCTTCGAAATAAGAATTTCTCTAAGAGTGTCATAGGTTTGCTCTGTTTTCAATATCCTTACCCACTTTTTCAAGTTATTTTGTTTGATTCTTTCAAACTCAATGAACGTTTAACTAGGGACATTTATTAGATTTCTGAAATACTGTCTGTAGGTTTCTGGCACAAGGTTATATGCAATTCAGATGGTTTTCTTCACCATCTTATACTCTTCAGATACCTCCTGCGTTAGGGAGGCAAATAAACAACAACCTGACATACACCGCACTGTCCATGGAGCACCACATGGAACATACAGGAAAGTGAACAACAGTTTGACATATACCCCACTGCCCATGGAGCATTATATGGGACACAACGGGAAGTGAACAACAGCTCGACACACACCACTGCCCATGGAGCACTACATGGGAGACAACGGGAAGTGAACAACAGCCTTATACACACCATTTTGTTGTTTCTGAGCTTCACAATGCCGGCAGTGATACACTGGGAGCCAGAAACCAAGGCTGCGGAAAGGTACAGAGGGTCAGAGGGATTCACATTAAAGACAGAAACAGATAGTTAAGTACCTGCGAACATGTTGTGAAAACATGGAGAAAAGACAGGGCAGTGGGACTAACTGGTGGAGTGAATCCTTCGAAAGAAAAATTACAAGATTGAGAACATTGAATAAAGGTATTTTCAGATGCGCTGAAATGGTTTGTTCTATCAAATTCTGAATCTGCTTCACAAAACACTTCAAAAAACACAAGCTGGGACAAGATGACAAACCAACACGGAGAGCCGTGCAGACTATGCTAGTGTATTGGTCAGTAAACTGCACTATCTGCCCAGCTTGGGGAGTATTGCAAGACTTTCCTTTCGTCTAGGAACGATGCACACATCAGATTACTGTCTATAAGAGGAGAATTTCTATCTCCATTGGACCAGAATAAGGGAAGGTGTGCACGTGGGTGCATGTGTTTGTGTCTTTGTCTGTGTGTGTGTGTGTGTGTGTGTGTGTGTGTGTGTGTGTGTGTGTGTGTGTGTGTGTGTGTGTGTGTGTGTGTGTGTGTGTGTGTGTGTGTGTGAGAGACTGCAGGTGCACGGGCACTTGCGTGTGTTTATCTGTGTGTGATGCATTTGGCGTGGTTGAATGCAAAAAATCTTGCGTGAGAGAAAATACACATGAAGGAAACCAGGTTAAATATGAACCACTGTCATTGATTTGGATAATCGACACAGAGAGACTGAGGGAAGTTTCATGAACAGATGAGTTGAAGTGTTTGAGAATATTTAAACAGAGTCCTTTGCAGATACAATAGCGATACAGATCAGTGTGCACAGGAATGTCAGAAGGATGGAAGTTTGGTCTGAGTTCTAATCAGATTTGTTTCTGCAGATTTCAACACGAGAGTGTCAGCAGCAGATTTTTGTCATCATTACGTCTGTATTTCACAGCTCAAGGTTCAAACAGCAGATGAGTCAAGCCACTGAAGTATACTCTGGAGCAGTGAGTAGTTAAAGTTAATAATGATCAGGGCAAGGAGTCAGAAATCAGCTCATGGCCAAAGGGATCACCAAAATTGTGTTTCGTCTGTTTCAAACACCACCTGCAAGATTCCCTCCAAGCCAATCACCAACCTGACTTGGAAATATACTGCGGTTCCTCCACAGTCCTTGGGTTAATATCCTGGAATTTCCTCCCTACTACTATCGACACTATGAGTCAACTGACAGGAAGTGGACTGCAGCAATTCAAGAAGGCAGCTTACGACCACCTTCTCAAGAGTAAATAGGGATGGGATATGGATGCTGGCCAGCCAGCGATGCCCAAGTCCAAGAAATGAATGAAAATAAAGTATATTGGCCAGGGATGGGATGGAATCCCAGGAAGGAAATGGAGTTTGTAAACATAACAGACAACAATGACCTCCAAGCTCCCAATATTTAAATAACAAGGGCAGAGGGACAATGGCTCACATCTGCAAAAGAGTAGGTCAACGTAGAGACCTATGAGTAATACAGCCAGATACAAGGAGGGAGGCAGGAATTGAACTGGATTCAAAGGATCAACAGGAACATTATTGGTGGCAAGAAGTGTAGACTATATGAAGTCGTAAATGGTTTATAGAGAAAATATCTGGACAGTGAGACTTACCAGGGACACCAACGATAGACAGAAGAGGATAATAAAAATATTGAATGATGAGAAGTGCATAATAGATTCGCCATGATAATAACAACCAATCAGAATTAGTTGAAAGATGCCAAATCAAAGCGGATAAACTCCTGTCCTTTGTTGGAACATTCCAGTCTAATGTTCTCAGATTCTGATCCATTGTTGGAACTTTCCAGACTAGTGTTCTCAGATTCTGATCCATTGTTGGAACTATCCAGCCTAATGTCCTCAGATTCTGATCCCTCCTCGCTCTTTCTCTGGAGCCACTGATTCCTGTTCGTGCTGTTGTTGATGCTCCCACTCATACTGTGTGATAACACATTGAACGGAGCCCATTTATGATTAAAAGGTGGAAACGCTCCACTGGATAATTAAAATCCGTGGAGACTCACATTAATCACAGTCACTGAATAAACAGGTTCAGTTAACCACTTCCTTACATTACATTTCAATATCACAACAAAAGGGAATATTTACTCAGACTGGATGGAACGGATGAGGGTTACGGATGGATGGACTATAACTCTTTCAATGTTTAAATATTTTTCCTTGAATGTATGGGTATTGTAAGAGAACTGCAGTAACGTACATTTCTCACTCTGTTTGTAAAAGGAGACAGGGATAATATATCAGACTAACTGCGTAAGATATTTGGTGGGTAAATTTCTGAAAACACTAACTCAAGGGAGAAAGTGAGGATTGCAGATGCTGGAGATCAGAGTCGGGAATGTGGTGCTGGAAAAGACAGCCGGTCAGGCAGCATCCGAGGAGCAGGAGAATCAACATTTCATGTGTAAACCTTTCATTAGGAATGAGGCTTGTGGCCCAAGGTGGCTGAGAGATAAATGAGAGGGGGATGGGGTTGGGAAGATAGCTGAGAATGTGATAGGTCGATGAAGTTAGGGTTGGATTGATATGTTGGAGATGAGGGTGGAATGGATGGGTGGGAAGGAAGTTGGACAGTTACGAAACCTCAACAGGGCCGTACTGAGTTGCAAGGTTAGATTTGGGATAAGGTGGGGGACGGGAAATGTGAAAACTGGTGAAATCCACATTGATCTCGTGTTGTTGAAGGGTCCCAAGGCGGAAGATGAAGCTTTCTTCCTCCAGGCGTCGGGTGGTTAAGGAGTGGCTGTGGAGGAAGCCCAGGTCCTTGGCGGTGTGGGAGAGCGAGTTAAAGTGTTCAGCCATGGCACGGTGTGATTGGTTGGTGCGAGTGTCCCACAGAAGTTATCTGGAGTGTTCTGCAATTTGGCATCCTGTCTCCCCAATGTAGAGACAATATCGGGAGCAACCGCTGCAGTAGGTGACATGTGTGGAATTGCAGGTAAAAATCCGATGGATGTGGAAAGTTCCTCTGGGCTCTTGGACGGAGGTGAATGGGGAGGTGAATGTACAGGTTTTACAACTCCTGCGGTACCAGGGGAAGGTGCTGGGAGTGGAGGGTTAGTTGATGGGTGGCATGGACCTGATAAGGGAGTCGCGCTGGGAATGTTCTTTATGGAGCACAGACAGAGGTTGGAAGGGAAATTCATTTTTGGTAGTGGAGTCTGTTTGGAGGTGGCACACACGGGGAAGGATAATACATTGTATCTGTAAGTTTGGTGATGTGGAAGATGTACTCCCTGCATAATCACGGCTCTGTCCTCAGACGTTCTTTCCCTGTTGCGTTTGGAGGGGTGGAGGTGTGAGAAGTGGATACGATGCAATGGAGGTCATCAGCCAAGTGGTAGGGGAAATTGCAGTCTTTGAAGAAGGGGGGCACCTGGGATACACACTGGGTTCAGAGTGTGGTACTGGAAAAACACAGCAAGTCAGGCAGCATCCGAAATCGCTTTTGTCTGAAACATCGATTTTCCTGCTCCTCAGATATGCCCGACCTGCTGTGCTTTTCCAGCACCACATTATCTACATTAATCTTCAGTATCTGCAGTAATCATGTTAAACTACACACTTGCTTAAGTGACTTCTGTAATACTTCCTTTAGTTCAGTTCTCCCTGCTATAGGAAAGATGCTGTTAAACTTGGAAGACTGCAGAAAAGTTTTCCAAGTATGTTGCTGGTGTGAGAAGGGGGTGATGTTGAGCTACACGGAGAGTAAGTATAGGCTGGGTCTATATCCCCTGGAGGGCTGAGTCTGAGGTATGACCTTACTTTTATCACGGTAAATCCCAACGCTCTAGGGTGAGCAATGCCAAAGGCCAGGAAAATAGAAAGAACAGTTTTACTCACATTAGAACTGGACAATTATTCATGGGACAAGAAGTTGCTGAACTATGGAGGTCGACTGAAGAATGGAACTAGCCAGAGGATTCAGAATTTGGAGGGTGCAATCACAAGAATGAGAACAAAAGTAAAGCCATTGCCATATCAATTGAAATAATTAGTTATATCACATTCTCAATCAACCTCAGAGAACCAGCCCAGACACCAGAAACCCAGACGAGATATCTATTCGGCATGGAACACTACACATTCAAGGCTCGTGTGTTGCTGAACACAACCCTACAATCGGTCCAGAGTGGAACACTGTGCAGATCTCAGTAGTTCATTGATCTATAAATCCAGATGAGATATGTATTCATCAGGGAACATTATGCAGACCGGACTGGTGTACTGCATAATGCAACCGCCAATCTACCCAGCATGGAAAGATATGCAGACCACAGCAGTGCATTGATCTATTAACACAGATGATATATGTGACCAGGGTATGGAACTGTGTCCACCACCCCAGTGCATTGCTCAGTAACATTGCGTTCGATCCCTGCCCAGTGTGGGGAAATTTGCAACCCATGCCAAAAGTGACAGGACGTGCAGTCCCCATCTATTTACAGCTCCAAATCTCCCTTGTGCCTCAGTCATTTCCGCCAGCTCCATATAGACCCCACCACCAGGGATATATTCCCCTCCCCACCCCTATCAGCGTTTCGGAGGTTCACGCCCCCCACCAACCCAACCTCCACTCCGGCACCTTCCCCTGCAACCACAAGAATTGCAAAACTAGCGCCCACACCTCCCCCCCCCATGTCCCTCCAAGGTCCCAATGCATCCTTCTATATCTGTCGCAAATTCACCTGCACCTCCACACACATCCTTTACTGTATCCGCTGCACCAGAAGTGGTCTCCGCTACATTGGGGAGACAGGCCGCCTACTTGTGGAACGTTTCAGAGAACACCTCTGGGGCACCTGCACCAACCAACCCAACTGCACCGCGGCTGAACACTTTAGCTTCCCCTCCCACTCTGCCAAGGATATGCATCTTCCTCCATCGCCAGATCCTGGCCAATTGACGCCGGGAGGAAGAGCACTTCTACTTCCGCCTAGGACCCCTCTAACCAAAAGGAATGAATGCAGATTTCTCCAGCTTCCTCATTTCCCCTCCCCCCCACGTTATCTCAGTTCCAATGCTCTCTTGACCTGCACTCTTCTTCCCGACCTCTCCGCCCCCCATCCGCTCTCCGGCCTATCTCCCTCACCCTCACCTCCTTCCACCTACCGTATTCACAGCGCACTTGCCCCAAATTCCCTCCCCCCTACCTTTTATCTCAGCCCGCTTGGCACACCAGCCTCATTCCTGAAGAAGGGCGTATGCTGGAAACGTCGATTCTCCTGCTCGTTGGATGTTGCCTGACCTGCTGTGCTTTTCCAGCACCACATTTTTCAACGCTGGTACTCCAGCATGTGCTGTCCTCACTTTCTCCTAATGTAATGGAAGGATGTGATCACAGGTTCCAGAATGCTGAAATGTCGACATTTCGACAGTATCCTGTAACATGAGCCAGTGCTTCATGGAATGATGGGGGAACAGGATATTGGTGTGATTTCATGAGAGTTTTGGATTAACATTTGTTCTGCAGCTTTGTAAATGAGAGTGGGGTCAGAACAGACTTCGACACATTGGGCTGAATCTAACAATAATTTGTCTCAGTGGCATTTTCGTTGAGCGTGACAGAGGGATCGTCTACACGAGGCTAAGATAGTTTCCTGGTGCTATCTTATCGAACTCACTTCATTAATTACCCATTCCACAACATGGTGTCCCTCTCATTCAATACCAGCCTGATTCTACCAACCATCATGGCTGAAGGTACTCACCATCGTCCAGATGTCCATGGATATTCCATGATCCCTGGCATTGGTGCCATCTTTAAAAGGCCAAGGGGCACAAGGCTGACCTTTCTCAGTTCAGAGCTGCCCTGCACAGTTTACCCCAAGCATGGCAGATAAGGGGCAATTACACCACGGTTTGTCGACAGGGGCATGGAGGGACTGGTGGATGGGCTATTACAGAGGGGCACCATTCTCTTCCCAGAGGAGGCCACACCACCAGACCCATGGTCTGAGCTCACCACCCAGCTCAGTGAATTATCTGCGGTCTGAGGAAATGCCCAGCAATATAGGACAAGCATCAATAACCTTCCGTGCTCTGTCAGGATAAGGGTCACTGTATTGTCTCTGCTCCCTCACACTCACTGTATATCTGTTATAGCACCGACCCCGAGCAAGGCTCATGCGCCATCAGTCTCACTACTGCATGCAACACCTTCCCTCTCTCTGTGTCTCTCTGCTTCTATCAAATCCAGTATACCCCTTAATAACAAAGCATGTGTACAACACTGTTGATAGACCCGGACCGAAAACCTCTTCATTCTGCCCCCCACCTAGACCAGTATTATCAGCAGACCCCACTGTCACTCCATCCCTCCCTTTCTCCCAGTCCAGGAGAAACAGTCTGGAATAGGGCAGGAAGGACCAAGCCGGGTGGTGGAGTGCCGGATATCTGTTCCCTTAGCCCCTTCCCCCCGCCATTTGGCGAGGAACCTGGTACGAGCTGGAGAGGACAGGGTTGCCTCGTGTGGAGATTCTGAAGCATCCACATCCACGGACCGAGTAAGGAGCAAAGTTCAGTGAATGGTAATTCTCACGTCAAACCCATTGGCAGCTCCGCTTCGTTTTCCCCTACACAAATTAGAAGCCGTGGCCCTGATGCCATCTCCGGTTTGTATGGAGCTGGTAAAAATGGAATCCCCACGGTCTCGGTGGGGAGGAGGGTGGGCTCACATCACATCGTCTCCAGCACCTCCCAGGAAGTGAGCACTGAGGCTGCCTCCTACACTCCTCCTGTAAACAGCTCAAATAATCTTGAATAATCTGTGCTCAAATACACCCAGGTCCTTCTGCTCCTGCATCCCGTTTATAACTGTACAGCCTGTTTTCCTTCCAAAGTGCATCACCTCACACTGTCCTGATTTGATTGCCACATGAAATATACCTGAACTCTACACCAATTTGGCGTTGTCCTGTTGTTGTTGTACTCTGCCCTCCACATACTTTGCAATTCTTCCAGGTTTGGTGGCATCAACAAGCATCGAAGTTGTCATAGTGTCAGACTCCAGTCAAAATAACTGAAAGAGAATGTGATGCTGGAAAAGTACAGCAGGTCAGAAAGTAATGACTGCAGATGTTGGACATCAAAGCCGACAGTGTGGTGTTGGAAAAGCACAGCACGCCAGGACAGAATCCAGATTACAGACAGGGCTGATGAAGGTCTTATGCCTGTACTGCCAATTCTCCTGGTCTTCGGATGCTGCCTGACTTGCTATGCTTTACCAGCACCACACTCTCAGCTTTGATCCCCAACATCTGCAGTCCTTACTTTCTCCTGCAGAACAATTGAAATACTGACAGACTTACTGGTGTGATCAAGGCATACACTGATGCCAAACGAGCGTCAGAAATAACAACACACATCCCAAAGATCCAGAGAAAAAAATGACATGCTGCAAACAGAGAAATAGAAACAATGTGGCACACCTTACAGAGTGGGTGAAATAGTGAGAATTTGCCACAGAGAAAGAGAAATACCGATCGACTCCCATGTTTGTCTCATGTCAGTGTATGTGTGTGTGTGTGTGTGTGTGTGTGTGTGTGTGTGTGTGTGTATGCCCATTTATTCGTATGTCTGCACCTGCGTGTATGCATTAGTGGGTGTAACTGTGTGTATTAGCGTTTGTGTGTATCTCTGTGTGGGACTGGTCTGATAGTTCCTGCGTTGCTTAATGTGATGGAATTCGACATTCTGCTGGCCTCTTCACTCCACTGCACAGACAGTGTTGGAGGGAGGAAACCGTCTGGAATTCAGTCAGAGAGGTAGGGCAGCAGGTCACAGCATTATACAAGCTAACAGCAAGATCAATAGGAATACACACAGACACACCAACACACACACACACACGCACACCCACGCAGTCTCTCTCTCTAGAGTGGTGCGGAGAGGATTGCAGCTGTACTGGGGCTTATATAGATAAACGTCTGGGCTCCACCTGCAATGAATAACTTATTTGTCTTTGGGAGGTATTAATGACAAACAGTGTACATATTAAGGAGTTTTTCCACAGCAGTTGTCTTCAGTGAACCATTGATGGAAGGAGACGAGATAATTTCATTGCGCGTTCTGCTACTTGCATTTTATTTGCTCGACACTCTGACAAATGATAAGTGTGAAAGTATTCTCAATGATCAATGGTGCCAGCAGATCAATGCTAGACGTCTCCACCTCCTTCTCTAATATCTCAGAGACAACATTGCAAGGGACATTGACAGAGACAAACTCCTCTCTGTTGCCAAGGCTATTCTGTGAAGCATTGCAGTCACACAATATGGCTGATTCACAGTCATTGATGCATTCTCAAACAAACAAAGAGCTCTCCACTTTCCTCCTGTAGTCTAAAGATGTGCAGGTTAAGTCGACTGACCATGCTAAATTACACATAATGCCCAGGGATTGCAGTTTAGATGGATTAGCCATGTCAATCACAGGTTTACAAGGTTGGAAATGGTTGTGGACATTGTATGGCAGGTCAGTCTGAACTAGATGGATTGAATTCCACACTGATCGGATTCTATGAAACCTGCTGGTTGCACAGTGGGCTTGGTGAACCAGCAGTGGACGATGTTACATCATTTTAAAAACACGAGGAAATAAGGTATTATCCCCCATTTCAATTAATCCACTGTCCCCAAAATAAGAGTGATCCCATTACACAGTGTTACAGATGAGATCAGAACTCTGAAAAGTGGTTAAGAAGTTAGACTGGACACTAACATTTTCTTATTTTAAAGGTAATGCAAGGTGCTGTGTTCCGGATCCAATTCAATTGATCAAACTAATTGACATTACCCAGAACACAAATTATTCGAACACTATAATAAAAGTATTATCAAAGAAAGATGAACGTGGAATTACTTAACTCTATTGGAAAACTTAGTAAAACTTAAAGAATTATTTTACTACTAAACAGTAACTCTTCCAATGTGGGAACAGCTCATAAATACACCCTGGGCACAAAATTCAGAAAAAAACAAATTGCAGGACACGCAACTCCTGCAACCCAGAAGGGGAAATTCAGAGAGAGTAGCAGCCAGCGACGTGTAGTACAGTTTCCAACCTTGTTGAGATCCCGGCTACAACTGCGATGTGAGAGATTGCAGAACCCTGGACACACAGGGATTTGTGAGTGCTGTTGTATGAGTCATGTAAAGTTAGTCACCATGTGCAGCAAATGATTAGGAAAATAAATGGAATGATGCTGCAAAGGGTATCGGGTTTAATCGTAGGAATGTTTTGCTGCATCAGTACAGGGAATCGCTGAGATCACGCCTGATGCAGTGTGCACTGTTTTGAATCTTAAACTGACAAAAACAAAGATTCAAACTGAGGAAGGACAGCATTCTGAGGAAGGTTCACCAGATCCAAAATGTTAACGTTGATTTCTCTTCACAGAAGTTGCCAGATCCGCTGAGATTTTCCAAGAGATTCTGTTTTTTTTTTGTTGCTGATTTACAGCAGGACATTGTGAGTAGAGTTCTATTTTGATTTTCTTCTTGTGAAACTGAAGCCAGTGGAGTGTTCCAGGGATCAGTCGATATCCGTTATCAGCAGTTCTTTTGGTTTCCGGAAAAAAAAAAATCATTTTGATTTAGAAACTTCCAAAGGTAATTCACTTTATTGTTTCTGAGTTGAAGGCCTTGTATTATGAAGGATATGCATTTTAGGTCTCTGTATAAGTGATTTTTCTGCTGTATTAAACAAGATCTTGAAAACCGTGTATCAGGTGAATACCTGATGGACATCCCCTCTTGTATGGGAGACTAAAACTAGGAAATCCATTTTAAGAATAAGTATTCACTTTGACACAGATATTGGAAAGTCATTAACATTTTTTTATAAAAAGCAAAAGAATCATGGTCACTGAATCGAACAACATGGAAGCACACCGTTTGTTCAACTATTACTACCAGCCTAAATTTGGCCCATATCCCTCCAAACCTTTCCCATCCTAGGACCTACCCAAACATCTTTCATTGTTGTAACTCTACCTGCACCCACCACTTCCTTTGAAAGTGCATAATACACACTACTATCTCTATGTAAGAACAAATTGCCCCTCAAGTACTTTTGAAATCTTTCTCTTCTCACTTTAAAATATTCTTGCTGGTTTAGAAATCCTCCGTCCGAAGGAACAGAAACGTGCCTTGCACCTTATCACTATTCCTCATGATTTTATAATGTTACCCTTGGATCTTCTGCGGTCCAGGGAATAAAACATATGATCCGATCCAATCTCTCCTTATACCCCAATCCCTCCATTGTTGGGAACGTTCCGGGAAATATATTTTAACCCTAATCAGCTTAATAATGTCCTTCCTCTGACTGAGTGTTCAGAATTGGACCCAGTACTCCAAAAGAGGCCTTATCAATGCCCTGTACAACCTCAGTATGAAATACCGACACCTATAGTGAAACGTCTGAGCGACGAAGGCAAACATACTAAATGCCTTCTAAAATCCTTTTTCCACGTTTGATATAAAGTTCAAAGAATTACGGACCAAAACTCCCTCGATCTCTCTGGCCTAAAGTACTACCTGGGGCCGTATAATTACGTGTTTTACGTCATGCACTTGTTTATTTTACCAAAATGCAGTACCTCACGTTTACTTTATCTAATCTCCATCTGTCACTCCTCCATCCATTGACCCAATTGAACAAGATCTCTTTGCAATCGCAGACACCTGTCTCACTGCCCAATATAACAGCAATTGTGGTGTCATCTGTAAATGTACCAACCATGCCTTCAATATTATCATCCTAACCTTTTACATCAATGACAAATGAAAGTCCATCCAGTACTGATCCCTATGGAACACTACTTGTCGCAGGCTTCCAGGCCAAAGCAAAATCCTCTATTCTGTCTCCTTCTGTAGAACCGAATTTACATCGAGTTATCAAGCTTACCGCAATCCCATGTGCTCTAACTTTATTAATTAGTCTACCATGCAGAACCTAATCAAAGGCTTTGCTAATGTTCATTTAAACAACATCTATCATTCTGCTACAATCAATCTTTCTGTTTACTTCATTTAAAACAAACTAAAAACATGTTTGTAAGACATGATTCCTCTCATACAAAACCTTTCTGACCAATACAAATCAGCCATTCCCTTTCCAGTCATGTAAATCTTATCTTTCAAAATGTCTTCCAACAACTTACCCGTCCCCAATGTCAGACACACAGACTATCGTTTCCACGCTTTTCCTTCCAGCCTTTCTAAAGATGCAGTCTTACCCACCCTCCAGTCCTCCAGTAATTTACTTGTGTGTATAAATGATTCAACTATATCTGCTGGGTTCCCATAATTTCAAAGAACAAAGATCAATGAAAAAATAACGAAGAATATTACAGCACAGGAACAGCCATTCAACCCTGCAAGCCTGCGCCGACCCAGTTCTTCTATCAAAGCGTATTTTCTAAGGATCTGTATGTCTTTACTCCCTGCCCGTTCATATATTTGTCTAGAGAGGTCTTAAATGACACGATTGTGTCCACCATAATACCACTACTGGCAACGCGTTCCAGGAACCACCACCCTCTGCATAATGAATTTACCACATATACCTCCCATCAACAGATCCAATCTCATGGCTCCTAGAAATTCAGTTCACCACTAAAAATCTTCTTGCTATCCACCCTACCTATATCTCTCTTGATTTTGTAGACCTCATTCAGATTCCCCCTCCACGACCTCTATCTTTCGAATGATAATAATCCTAATCTACTCAACTTCTCTTCATAGCTTGCACCCTCCATATCAGGTAATATCCTAAAGAACCTATTCTGCACTCTCTCCAAATCATCCAAATCGTGTTGGTAATGTGGACGACCAGAAACGTACCAAATATAATGCTGAAACATAGTCTTATTGAACTGTAATATGACCTGCCAAATACTGTACTCAAGACCTCGTTTGATGATGGAAAACATTTCATACGTCTTCTTGACAAATCTATTGACCTGCAATGCCACCTTCAGGGATCAAATGACTTGAACACCCAGCAATCTCTCCGTACATTAATTTTCCTCTGACATTTCCACTTACTGTATAATTCGCTCTTGAATTGTATCTTCCAAAATGCATGACCTCGCATTTGACAGGATTGAACTCCATCTGCAATTTCTCAGCCCAACTCTCCAACCTACATATCTTTCCTTCCACAATGTCCTGGCATACACATGATCCTATTCTAGAAATTGATCAATCTTTATGATTTCTCCGACCTTGCACGCACACAACACCCAAATTGCTCTGCGCTGGTCTTTTGTTGTCACAGTCTCTCTCCATATAAATAATCATCTGCTTTTTTTTAATTATTCATTCTGAAGTGTTAGACCTCACACTTTATTGCAATGAACTCTATCTGTCAGAAAAAAAAAACCTTATTTTAAAACAGTTTCCTGAATAGCGTCAATTACTTCCCGGGCAAGGAATTCCGCAGATTAATAACCCTCTGGGTGAAGACATTCTTTCCAAATTCAGTCCTAAATCAGTTTCCTCTAATCTTCCAGCTATGCCCTCTTATCCTAGCTTCACCTGTTAGTGGAAACATCCTCTCTCTTTCTGTATGATCCATTCTTTTCATTATTTTATATGTTTCTCAAATTCTCATTCCTCTGAATTCCAATCAATATAATCCCAATCTACTCAGTCTCTCCTCATAGATCACCAGCCAACCCAATGCCGGAATGTACCTCCTCTGCACCCCCTCCAGTGCCATCCTTTCTCAAGTACGGAGATAAAATCTGCACACAGTACTGCAGATGTGATCTCACCAGCACCTTGCACAGCTGCAACATTACCTTTCTGCTTTTCAACTCAACCCCTTGAGCAATGAAGGAGAAATTTACATTTGCCTTCCTAACCACTCCTTGCACCTGCAGTCCAAAAGTCTGTAATTCATGCCTGATCCTTCTCAAACTTTCAAGGAGTTTCCTCATGTGGATTCAAGTATGATCAGCTGAAGATGACTAACATGGAGTTTCAATTGATTGACAGAGAAGAATTGTGAAAGTCATGAGTCAAAGTTGCTGATATCCCTGTCTGACAGGGAGCTTCACGTGTGACGCTTTGGGAAGTAAATGAAAATACAAGCAATGACGCAGTGCCACCAGCTGTACAGGGGCTCAAATAATGGTCGAGGGAAACAGAGAGAAACACATTAATTTGAAGCACAAATCTGGAAGGGAAAACACGTTTGAGGGTCTATGAGAAATGATTTGAGGAATGAGACTAATTGGAGAAGTGATGCCAGAGACACTGATAAGAATGAGAACTTTAAAATGAGATATTCGCACGCCAGAAGCAACTGTAGGTCAATAATTATAGGGGTGGTAAATGAATTAGACTCCGTGTGTTGATGAACACGCAGCAGAGTTGAGGATAAACTGAGGTTATGGAGAGTATAAAGTGAGACGCCAGTAAGACGATTATTAGAACAGTTGACACTGAAGCTGACCGAGACATGAATGAATGTTTTCAGAAGCAGAGTGTCTGAGGCAGGGATACAGATCGAGGTTGCAATACAGATATGAAAATTAGGAAGAAACTCCATTCACTTTAAAATAGAATGCTGAAATTGTACACAAACTTGTTCAGGCTCAGGTAAAAGCTGAGAGAGGAATAAAGTCAGTGGATGTGGGAGATCACAGCAGAGTTTGATAATGCGGACTCCTCTGTTATAACAGAACAGTCAGTATTGGTTAATTCAGGAACAATCTCTGGATCAGAAGGCAGAAATAGAAATGAATTTATTTACAAAATAAATTGTACACCCTCTTTCTACACCCTCATCCAGCTCATTTTTAAAAAAGACAAAGAACAGTGGACCAAAATAAATCCTTGCAGTACCACAGTGGTAACTGAACCCCTGGATGAACATTTCCCATCAACTATCACCCTCTGTCTTCTGTCAACTAGCCACCTTCTGATCAAAATCACTAAACAACCCTCAAACCCATGCCTCCGTATTTTGTGAAATAGGCTACCATGGGGAACCTTATAAAATGCTTTACTGAAATCCACATACACCACATCAACTACTTTACGCTCGTCCAGCTGTTTGTCCACCTTCTCAAATATTCCATCGGGTTTCTGAAGCACGACCTACCCTTCACAAAACTATGTTTACTAGCCCTATCAACTTATTCCTTTCTAGATGATGTTAAATCCTATAACTTATAACCTTTTCCAATGCTTTATCCACACATAAAGCAAGGCTCACTGATCTATCATTCCCAGGGTTGTCTCCACTCCCTTTCCGGAATAAGAGAACAACATTTGCAATCCTCTAGTCTTCCAGCACGATTCCTTTAGACAATGACGACATAAAGATCAAAGCCAAACAGTCTGCAATCTCCTTCCTGGCTTTCCAGAGAATTGGAGGATAAACCCATACAACCCATGGGACTTATTTATTTTGACGATTTCTAGAATTGCTCACACCTCTTCCATTTGAACCTCAGTCCCAGCTAGTCTAGTGGCCTTTATCTCAGTATACTGCTCGACAACATCATCTTTTTCCAGAGTGAAGAATGACGTAAAATATTTATTTTGCGCATTCCCATCTCGTCTGCCTCAATGCACAGCTTCCCACTACTATCTTTGTTTGTCCCTATTCTTACTCTAGTCATTATTTTATTCTTGAAATACCTTGAAAAATCCTTAAGATTTTCCTTGATCCTATCTTCCAACGGCTTCACATGTCCTCTTCTGGCTCGTTTCATATCTTTCTTGAGATCTTTCCTAGCTAATTCGTAGCTCTTAAGCGCTCTAACTGAGCCCTTCATGTCTCACCATAACATTAGACTTATTCTTCCTCTTGACAAGATATTCAACTTCTTTAATAAACCACGGCTCCCTCGCTCGACCATTTCCTTCCTGTCTGACAGGCATATACCCTTAAAGGACACACGGTAGCTATTCCTTGAATTAGCTCCACATTCCAATTGTACACAATCCCTGCAGTTTCCTTCCCCATCCAATACATCCAAAATCTTGCCGCATTGCATCCTATTTAAGCTTTCTCCCAGCTACTACTCTTGCCCTGCCGTATATACCTATCTCTTTCCATCGCTAAAGTAAACATAATACAATCGTGATCGCTGTCACCAATTTGCTCACTTACCTCCAAATCTAAAATCGTGCCCGATTCATTACCCAATACCAAATCCAATGTGGCAAAGCTCCTTTTTAGTCTGTCTACATATCGTGTACACATTGGACAAAAACTGACACATCTCAAGTACTTGCACGATAATGTTCCCAGACAATATTTAGAAAATTAAAGTCCCCCATAAAAATTACGCTGTCACTCTCGCTCATATCGAGAATCATTTTTCCTATCTTTTCCACTACATCTCTGGAACTATTTGGAGGCCTATAGAAAACTCCCAACAGGGTTACCTTTCCTTCCCTGTTTCTAACACCAGCTCTTACTACCTCAGCAGACGAACACTCAGACGTCCTTTCTACCACTATAATACTGACCTTGATTAACAATGCCACACCATCTTCCCAACGCCCCCATCTCTTACAGTCTTCCCCCTTCTTACTGAAACATCTAAATCCAGAAACCTGCAATAACCTTTCCTATCACTGCTCTACAATGTCTCTGCAATGGCCACAACATCGAACTCCTACGTTCTAACCCATGCTGCAAGTTCACCCAAGTCATTCCGCATGCTCCTTGCATTAACGTAGACACACAGTAAATCAGCTTCTTGCTTGGTGGCGCCCTCTGGCGACGTTGAAACCATTTTTCTTACCTCACTGTTCTCAACCTCCTGTATGTTCGAACTATAATTTTGGTTCCTATACCCCTGCGAAATTAGCCTAAACTGTTCCGGAGAGTATTAGCAAATTCTCCCTCACTCAACGCAATTTGTACCCCTGTGGTTCAGGTGAAGAGCATCCTGTTTGGAGATGTTCCATCTACCTCAGAAAGAGACCCAATTATCCAGGAATCCAAAACCTCTATCCTGCATCTTCCCTTTAGCCATGTGTTCAGCTCCTCTGATTCCCTATTCCTCACCTATTAATTTCATGCAATTCTTTGTCATTATTTGTCATGGAATCTGCAATATGCCTCAGAGTAAATCATTACATTTCTTTAGCCAGCACCTTCAAAACCGACAAACAAATCCACCCCGAGGGACCAGTGCAGCAGGTAGGTGGGAACACCACATTGACAAGTTTCTCCGCAAGTCACTTGCTCATCCTGCCCTGGAAACATATTGTTCATTCAGAGTTTGTGTGTCGAAACTCTCGAATTCCCTCTGAATGTCATTTTGGTTCTATCTACACCAAATAGCCTTCAGCAGACCAAGAAACAATCAATTACAAGATAACCTGCGAAGAACAATAAACAATGGCTACATAGACATATTCAACACAATACAAGTTATTCGGTTCACTGGTACTTCTGAGATTATTTTCTGTCATCCACCCGGAAAACAGAAACAATGTGTACACTTCGCATGGCGTAGGTTCTCTCCATCAGCTAATGGATACATCAATGGACAGCATTGTGGGAGATGATGTAATTTACATCTATTCCTGCCTGGGAAGTTCTGGATCATAGGAAATCAATAAAACTGTGACCTTCATGGTTAATGTGAGCCCAGACTTCACCCGGTGTAAGTCTAAATAATTTGTTGAAAGGGATTGAGTGACACAGCTGTGACACAACCTCTTCTTTGAACAAGATTTGCCTCACTCTGTGCTCCTGCTTTCCAATTTGTTGGGGAAGTGTTCCTGGAAAACTCAGGATGTATTGGTCATATCCAAACTGCCTCAACTCCCTGCCCTAGCCCAACATCGGCCTCCGACCTCTTTACATGGCTTTCCCCATTCTAAAATGTTTTCTCAGTTTGTCAGTCACATTGAATATCCTAAGTGAATCTATGCTGCAGCTCAAGCACAACTGAGGAAACCTCTCCAATTACTTTCCACAGAGTTAAGTATGCTACTTCCCACAAATACACAGCATGCCCACTTATTGGTGATTACAATAGTTTCGTTCCCTGATCTCTTCTATTCATTTCCCTTTCTTTGGAGACAGTGTCAGATGTTCCAGTACTCTCAACGATTTGAATATTGGGACACTCCATCTCTTCAGCGAAATGAATGACTGTGTATATTGTACCATTTTCTGATGGTCAGCATCTTGAACACCAACACCAGTAGTGCCTTTGGATGTAACATTGAAACATAGAAAACGTAGAAATACAGAGGATAGGAGGAGGCCATTAGGCCCTTCGATCCGGTCCCATCATTCATCGCAACATTGCTGATCATCCACCTCAGTAGGCCTAATGCTGCTTTCTCCCCATAACTTTCGATCCAATTGCCCAAAGTGCAATAACGACCCACCTCTTTACAACGTTCAATGTTTTGGCATCAACTACTTCCTGTGATAATGATTCCCAGAGGCTCACCACTCTTTGGTTGAAGGAATGGCTCCTCATGTCTGATATTAATTGCCCACCCTAAATCCTTGGACACTGACAGGTCTCGACACACTCCCCATCGGGAATATCCACCTGCACCTACCCTGTCCAGTTCTGTTAGAATTCTATTAGTCAATCTGAGATCCCCACAATGCATTCGCCTGAACTACAGTGAAAACAATCCCTGTCCTAGTCAAACACTGCTCATACATCAGTTCTGCCAAACCCGGAATCAGCCTGGTAAACCTTCGCTGTTATCCCTCAAGAGCAGCAAAATCGTTCCTCAGAAAAGGAGACGAAAACTGCACACAGAATTCTAGGTGCGGCCTCATCAATGCCCTGGAAACCTGCAACAACACATCCCTGCTCCTGTACTCGAAATCTCCCACAATGAAGGCCAACATACCTTTTGGTTTCTTTACCACCTGCTGCACCTGCATGACAAATTTCAGAGGCTGAGAAGTCCTGTCTCCCAATTTACAGCCATTCAGACAGTAATATACTTTCTTAGTTTGCTTTCATAGTGAATAACCTCGCATTTATTCAAATTATACTGCATGTGCCATCGATTTGCTCGACTCACCCAGATTATGCTGAAGAATCTCTGCAACTTCGTCACTGTTCACCCAGCCAACTTGGTTGCATTTGCATTTGAGATGATACATTTTGTCTCCTTCATCCAAATCATGAATATGTATTTTGAATAGCTGGGGTCCCATCAGCGTCCGCTGTGGCAACCAATCACTACTTGACATCACTTGGCCTGAATCCCTGTTTACCCTTCCTAGTCAGAGATTCATCGAGATGCTTTTATAATGTTGTACTTGTAAGAGGCACCACTATTTCTTTTGGCAGTTCATTCCATATTCGTACCACCCTGTGCATGAATAAGTTGAATCTTACATCTCTTTTAAGTTTTTCCCCTCTCACCCTAAACAAATGTCCTCTAGTTCGAGACATGCCCACTCCAGGGAAAAATACCTTTTCTATTAACACTATCCATGTTCCTCGTGATTTTATAAACCTCTACAAAGTCAGCCAGCAGCCTCCGGAGATTCAGGAAAAAGAGCTCCAGTCTATTCAACCTCTCCCTATAGCTCAAATCCTCCAACCCTGGCAATATTATTGTCAATCTTTTCTGAACTGTTTCAACTTTCAAAACATCCTTCCGGTAAGAGGAAGACCAGAACAGCAAACAATATACCAAATATGGCCAAACCATTCCTGTAATGCCCCAAATTGACCTCCCAATTACCAATTCAATTCTCTGCCCAATAAAACAAAGCATAACAAAAGTCTTCTTCACTTTCCTCTTTACCTGCGACTTCAATTGCAAGGAACTATGAAGGTGCACTCCAAGGTCCCTGTTCTGCGACACAGCCCCAAGACATTTCCATTGACTGTAGAAATCCTGCTATGATTTGCCTTTCCAAAATGCAGCACCTCACATTTATCTGAATTGAACTCCATCTGCCAGTTCTCGGGACTTTTTATTCTGAGATAGCGATCTTTGCTGTCCACAAGACCTCCAATTTTGGTGTCATCTGCAGATAACTATACTTCCAAACCATCCATATAAATGATGAAAAGTTATGGAAACAACACTGATCATCGTGGCACACCACTGGTCACACGCCTCCAGTTTTAATGGCATGCCTCCACCACCACCACACTCGGTGTTCTACCTTTGAGCCAGTTCTGTAGCCAAATGGCTAGTTCTCCCTGTATTCCATGTGGTCTCACCTTGCTAATCAGTCTAGCATCAGGAACCTTATCGAATCCTTAGTGAAATACATATCGATCATACATACCACTCGGCCCTCATCAATCCTTTTCATCACTTCTTCAAAAAAACTCAAACAAGTTCGTGAGACATTAGTTTGCACAAACAAAGCCATGTTGTTTAAACAAAATCAGTCATTGTCTTTCCAAATACATATAAATCCTATCCCTCAGGATTCCCTACAACAACTTGCCCACCACTGATGTCTGGTTCACTGGTCAATTCTTCTCTGGCTTTTCCTTACCAACTTTCTGAAACAGTGGCACTATGTTAGCCAACCTCCAGTCTCCTGGCCCCTCACTTGTGACGAAGGATGATGCAAATATCTCAGCAAGGGACCCAGCAACCAGTTGCCGAACTTCCTATAGAGTTACAGGGTCAGGTCCTGGGAATTTATCCACCTATATGCATTTAATACATCCAGCACCTCCTCCTCTGTAATATGAAGTTAAAAAAAAGATTTCACCATCTACTTCCCACATTCTATAATCTTCTATGTCCTTCTTCACAGTCAATATTAATGCAAAATTTTCAATTATGTCTCCCCATCTTCTGCGGTTCCACGTGTAGGCTGCCTTGCTGATCTTTGTTTTTCGCTTAAACTTGTTTGATAAGAGTTAAAGCTAACGAATGGATATTATGACACGTTTCAATCCTTTTAGAATTTAAAAAAAGGGCAGTAAGTCTGTGCAACACGCCTAATACAGTAAATAGTATGATAGAGACACTTACCAGGGACACCAATGATAGCGAGGATGGGATAATAACCAGCTTGGATCACCCAAAGTACACACATGATCCGTGTTGACAAGGTTGGCCACTCCTGAGAAAGCCAGGAAAGACCAACGGATAAACCCCTGCCCATTGTCATTACATGCCAGTTTAATGCTATAAAACTATGATTCATTGCTGGAACATTCCAGTTTAATGTTGTTATATTCTGATCCATTGCTGTAACATTCCAGTCTAATGTTCCCAGTCTCTGATCTCTTCTCTCCTTTTCTGTGGAGCTGCTGATCCCTGTTAGTGTCGAGATAATGTTTCTACAGATGCTATAGGCTAGGTCATTGAAAGGACTCTGGTATTAATAGAAGAGAGAAACTCTCCAGCGATAATGTTAGAATCCATGGAGATTTGCATTAATTACAGTCAGTGAACACAGAGCTCCAGTTAACTTCTTTCAATCTAACACCATTTCTATCACAATGAAGCAGCACATTTAAGAGTCTAAACAGAAGACTTTGCGATCATTGAGGGAAGAATGGCTGGAAATAGTGGGGGGAATGACCAGAATCATTCTAAATTCCACCAAGTTGCCTTCAAAATATGCAGATTACGAAATCTGGGGGAAAAAAAGCTGTTGATTAGAAAGCATATTGTGTGTGTGTGTGAATATATATATAAATATATATATATATATATATATATACACACACACACACACATATATATAATACAAAGAGAGAGAGAGAAAAAAAATAGAACAATCTGGAGATGTGAGTGGAAAATTGTGCATAGCGAGTTCCATTCTTTGCTTTGACACAATGGGCTGAAGGGCCCATTTATGGTTTCGAGATGTTTATGATACATTGTGCATCAGAACGAAATATGTTCAAATGTTATTGAATTAAATTAGTTTAGGAATTATAATCCTATTGATTAAAGGTGAGTGAGAGTCTGCATATGCCATTGATCAAAAGAAAAAAAACACAATACAGTGGGAATGCTGTTTATATAATGTTCCCCAGTCATCCGTGTTTGAGCAGTGCATTTTTGGAATCATGTCAAATAAACTCAAAGCAGAGTCGAGTGATGGATTCTTGAGGAATGAGGAACGAGTTCTGACAATATACACAAAACAAAGAAGATTTGAAACAGTGAGCATCAACAGTACAATTTGATGAGAATGATTATAACTGCATTTGAAGCATTTTCAGAGCCAGTTCACTTGTTTGATTTGTGGGATAATGTGTTCCTCATCAGTGGAAATGGTGAGAGTTGGGCCTATACACACGGGAGTTTATGTGAAGAAGCAGTGATCTTATTCAGATGGAAATGTTACAGACTTTATTTGACAGGTAGCTGCTAAGATCATGCTTCCCCATTCCCGGGTGCCAGAAGTAGGCTGCACAGTTTAAAGTCTGGGGCCCACAAATTTTAGGTGAAAATAAGCAGGTATTTATTATCGCAAAGGTGTTAGATTTCAAGAATGCAGTCTGGACACTAACGTTTTCTTAGTTTAAAGTCAGATGTGAGGTTGATATTCCAGAAGGGTTGGAGCTGGTCAAGTCACTTGGTTTCACGCAAGCAGAAACAACAAAAAAGAATTTAGAACGACTTTACCATTGATAAAGTTAACTGACGTGATACAGCAACATTACTGCTGCATTGCTCCAATCATGTCACATCCCATAAACACATTCCTTAGCAAAAAGGCAAATTCAAACACAAATTCTTCGAGGCAGGAGAGAAAATCATCCAGAGAGATATCAGAGACAAAGTCAGTTAGGAATCATTTTCTGAAGTTTGCAAGCTTCCTGGTCTCCAGCAACTTGTGACTGCCAGAGCTAAACCATCATGAGAATCAACCTGAACTCGGAGAACTGACCACTCACGTGCCACTGCTTAACTACGTTCTTCCCTCGAAATCTCTGTTTTTAAGACTTTTCTTAAAAAAAACGACAAAATCACCTCATTAAAATGGCAGCAGCGTCACCCTCGTTCCTTAAAAGAAGAAACACCAAAGTATAAAGTTGAGTTCATTTGATACTCTTTAGTCTTAATTTGTTAATACACTAAAGCATATATACATCACATTGACAATAATCATGCACACATTCACTAATACAGGTGATTTCAGTCTGTTCGCTCCTGCCATGAGGGCGGTGCCGAGTTGGAACGTTGGGTTATGGCTCAGAGAATATCTCCGGGATGAATGCATGAATCAGTCCCTCTGCCCTATGGCCAAACACTTTAACTCCCCTTCTCACTGTTCCGAGGTCATGCAGGTCATGGGTCTCTTCCAACGCCAATCGCTATTCAACCGACGCCCAGAGGAAGAACGCCTCACCTTTCACCTTGGGACCCTCCACCACACGGCATTAATGCAGTTGCCTCCTTTTTCCTTAGTTCCGCTCCCCCCATCTTATCCTAGATCCAATCGCCAGCTTGGCACCAAACCACTTGACCTGTCCCAGATGTCTATCTGCCTTCCCACCTCTCCGCTGATCCTTCTCTCCTACCTACTTCACCTCCACTTCAGCTACCTAACGCACTCTCAGCTACATTACCCCCAGCCCCACTCCACCCCCACCCCCCACCCCCATTTATCTCCCAGCCAATGAACCTACAAGCCTCATTCCTGATAAAGGGCTTATGATCAAAACTTTGATTACTCTGCTGCTCGAATGCTGTCTGATCTGCTGTGTTTTTCCAGCACCACACACTCGAATAAAGAACATTATTGGCCACACCAAGACTTAAATGGCAATACCACGTTCAAAATCTCCTTCTCAATTGCTGTACATTTCTGTTGATGAATTTTCAATTTCCTGGAGAAGCATCTAATAGTTCTTTCTATCTTCTAGTTTTCGTCTTGTAAGAGTACAGCATTTACACCCACATCACTCACACCTATAGTCATCTTGTAATACTTTGCATAATTAGGTATGGCTAATACAGCGGCAGTGAGTAACACAGCTTGCAGGCTGTCAAATGCTTTCTGACAGAGTGTTGTTCAATGAATTTTCCTGCATTACTTCAATAATTCAGTGAGTGGAGCAGCCACACTTTTAAATTTCGGAATGAATTTCCAAAATAACCCCTTCTGTCCAGGCAATCCCTTTTTTACAGGGTGTGGGAATTTCCAGAATAATCTGTGTTTCACATTCCGTGAGGTCCGATAACATGACCCACGTACATGACTTTGTCTTTGACGAATTCACTCTTAGCCAGGTTTATCATCCAGCCTCTCTCCTGAAGTCGTTCGAACATTTTGCTTAATTCTGCAAAACTGCGACTGACAAAGAAGTGAATCTGCACAGCTACAGCGTTTTCTGCTTGAGTTCATAGATCTCTGGACATCGGAGTGCATCTAGGAAAAATTAACAAACAGTGAAATTCACAGCTGACCATGGAGGAAACTGTTTGGGAGACTCACAGTACAGAAACAATAAGTTATAGTTTTAACATGTAACCTTACTTTATGTTTACGGTAGTAGGTAGAAGTAGTGAGTTTTTTTCATGATTGCATGATTTATTGAAATCATTCTGTTCATTAAATTTTAAAAATGCAAAACACAAGTACTATGTTAGGCCGAAGAACGTTTTTAGAGCAAAAGACAGTCCTATTTTTTTCCGTCCGTAAATTGTGAAGGAGAAAAGATGATCTTTAGTAGACTGATAGGTTCTTCTTATCGGATGTAGGAGTTTAGGGAGATTTTACATGTTACTTATAAAACATCAGATCGTTCCATTAGTTTTCATTTTATCAAAGTACTAACTTCAAATTTTATTAGATTCTAGCATATTGGGGCATAATTCAAACTGCTTGGGCAAATTTGAATTATTTTTCCACAGCAAAACAGCTGTACAATTGGTTTTGACCTAGTACGACATTTTTACCTCGTTCAGAACAATTCGTATTGTGTTAGGAAGTCCTTAATGGCTCTTCAAATTTCCTAAAGGTACAGTACACTTGCACTTTGATAACAGGATAAATAGACAAAGTATTAAATGGATATTTGACCATTGCTTGCAAATGGGACGAGATTAGTTTAGGATAACTGATTGGCATGGATGAGTTGGACTGAACGTTCTGTTTCTGTGCATCACATCTCTCTGACTCAATCACTCTAAATGTTCTCACTATGTATGCCTAAAAATCACCAGGTTATCCATACATAACAAACAACTGGGTAATATTGAAATGATTTTATTGGTTCCTACTTTGAAATGTGGCTGGTGTATTTTTCATAACAAATAACATAACTCTAAATTATATAGTCTATTCGGTGTTTCAAAAACCAAAATTGTTTCTGCTCTTTGAGGTAAGGTACATGCGAGCAAATATATGTGTGTCCCAATTCTCAATACAGTCTTCCAAATGTGGAATCAGGTGTGAATCAGATTTTGTGTCTGTACTGACATAAACGTTGTGTACCATCTGGTTTTGAAACCATTATCATGGGTGAGCTCCAGTCACTACAAATCAATTTGATTATGTTGTCCTGGAGCATGCGTTCAATCTCAGTTGTTAACAAGTGAGCCAACGTCAGAGGGCCGTTATGTGGCCCTCTAAACACCCGTTGAAGGAGCAGTTCTCCAAAGGCTAGTGCCTCCAGATGCACCTGTTGGACTTCCACCTTATGTTGTGTTGTTTTTATCATTATTCTATTAAGTCTACAAGGACGTTGCTTAAGTGGAACAGCACTTCATCATTTTCCTACATGAAGCATAATTCGATTATTACTTCCCCGTTTATTCAAATTTATTTCCCCATGCGATACTACTAACTGTTTCTGGTCATGTTGATTTTCTACTGGAAGGTAATGCAATAATTTAATACAATTTTGACAATATTCTCATTGAACAGTCTAATCTGAGGAATGTCCACTTGAGAATCCTCTGAATTGTGTTCTTCATTATGTGCTGTACGCAGTAACTTAGTCTCTTTTTTTACTTTCCTGCCAAAATATATTTTGAGCATATTAACATGACGCACTCAATAAGATTACATTCTGCCTGGAGACCTTGTCAAATAGTTCACCTCACTCAATCTCCCTTCGACTTGATAAAGTCAATGAAACGTTGCTTTTAAGTTTCATTGGAAGCAATGTTAACACCTTATCTCTGACAGTACAATTGTGAGTTTTTGATTTTTTTCTGCTTCCTGTTTCATCTCATAATCTGATATTTTTAAACATCAGTGTTGTAAATTCCCCCACTCTATTTACCAATTCGCAAAAAAATGACACATAGTCCAGAGATGTGGTCTCTAAATTTTGTCTCAGCAATTTCTCCTTCACCAATTTTAGTGACGCTCTCACCTCGTGCCCAAAAACCTCATCCAAATGGACTGAATTGATCGATCTATTTATTGCAACTCTAATGACAAAAAGGACAAACAGAATTCCTTCATCGCCGTCATCTGGATTCTCTTCATAAAACACCCTTAACATGGTCGTTAATGTCTGATTCCAACTTTCTCGTGCTCCCTGCGATTCTGGATGATCGGCAGTTTATTTGATTTGTTTTATTCCTGAACTATTCATACGTTTCCTGAATATCTTTGATATAAATTTTGACGCTTGATCTGGTGTTAACTCTGTAGGTAGTCCCTATCTAGTCAAAAATTTGAGCAGCTCTCCTACAATACTTTAACCTGTATTATTGCTTAAAGAAATGGCCTCTGCAACTCTTGTAGACACATCTATGATTGTTAACAAATACTGATTCCTACATATTGATTGAGGCAGGGGTCCTACACAATCAATTAAGAGTCTTTTTAAAGGTTTCCCAAATGCAGGAGTGGTGCAGATTTTATTACTGCCTGTGGTTTTCCAATTACTTGACATGAATGATATATCTGATAAAATTCAATTACATTGTTACGCAATCCAAGCCAGTAAAAATGTTTTTTGTCTTTTTTAGCTTGAGTTTCATAGCCTCTATATTACCAGCTGCTGGTCATTTATGTTCTCCCAGCAACACCAACACTGTGACTTCATATGGCCTACTTTATTGCAGTGAAAACACCGGAGCTTTTACCTTTTCTTTCCACTTCATCGGTTTCCATTTTACCCTGTGGTAAGTTATCTTTATTATCTTCACCATTATCGATCTTTCCCTCACTGAGAGAGGCTTTCTCTGTTCCCCAAATTCTACCCCTCATGGATTGATATTGACTTTGGAAGCTCAATTTTGGTTTACGAACCAAGTAGTTATCATCAGACATTTCAGTACTCATCTTGCTAATTTAACTCTCTGATCTTCCACTTGAGTTCTCATTACCTCAGGAATTTTTGAACTCCTTCAAAATAATTATCCCTCTAAGAGTGTCACATGTGTAATCTTTTTTAAATTCCCTTATTCACCAATCACAATTCCTTACTTTGATTCTTCCAAACTCAATGTGCATTTGACTACAGTCCCTCCTTCGACTTCTGCATTGCTATCTGTAGGATGCTGGCACAAGCTCTTATGCATTTAAGATGGATTTCTTCATCTTCTCTTATGCCTCAGATATCTCCTCTGACAGTGATGTGTGTACCTTACGAACTCTACCTTCCAACTTTACTTTGATCAACAAAACCAATATGGTCACTTAATTGTTTAGTCACTTACTCAATTAAGTTGAAAACGTTTCTACATTCTTACCATCAAATTTAGCAATGCTTGTGTATATTTGAAGAGATCCTCAACATGACTTTGGCAACGATGAGGTTGTTCATCCGCTCCTCATTAAGCTGACTTCCTACTTTCACCTCCATCTCTTACAGCGACTTTAGTAAGTGCCAATTTCTGAACTTTAATCACCTGCCATTGTATTCTAGCCATTTCCAAACATTCCATTGGCATTTGCACGAAATTTAGTGCCGAGCTATTGCTGTAATTACCTCTCCTTTTCCCACACACAAACGCAAATCCAAAGAAAGACAATCAGGAATCATTTGCTAAAGCTTACAACCTTTCTGGTCTCCAGTATCTTGTGACTGCCCGAGGGAAAGCAAACGAGAGAAAAACTGAACTGGGAGAACTGGCCATTCACCAGCCATTGTTAAACTAAGCTCAGGAGATTAAATTAAGCTCTTCTTAGACCGCTCAGCACCTCTGTCTTTAGAAACTCTCCTTAAATAAAGGACAAACTCACCTTGTTAAAGTAAAGCATCATCACAAATGTAATTTTTACTTTAAACAGATCTTTCCAGGGAGCAATAGAGACTTTTAATTCCTGTTTGAATACTGATTTAAAGGTTGTGTGGAATAGGATTGATCAACTGAATGACCTGCATATGTCCCTATATTTGCACTTGTATCACATAGCTCTTAAATTTGTGTGAAGGAAAACAATTACTAAATAAGGACTCTCCTTTTTCAAATTGACAAAAGGATATTCTTTTCTCCAGATGACAGTGCTAACTGTAAAATTCTCATTCCAGGAAGCAGGACTGCCTGGCTTATGGAAAGTATTTGAGTTTGAGCTTCACGGGATGGACAAAGGAACCAATGTTATTTAGAACAGTGGGATGTTCAACTACAATCAGATCAGCAATGATCTCTCAATAGTACAGCAGGTTCGAGGGACACAATAGTCAATTGCTGCTCTTAACGTGTGTAGCTTTCTTAGCCAGTCCTTCGAGGCTGCTATTGCGCCCGAGGAAGGCGATTCAACCACCCAGAATAGTTACCCTCGAATAGAAGATTCATCTTCTCTAAAATGCAAAGCAGAGTCAGGATTACGTAATGAGCACAGAATGAGCCCTTTAAAGCTTCAATACTAAGGTAGTAAAAAGTCGGGATAAATGTGTAAATGTAAGGTTTAAAAAGCTTTAATTGTTGGAGAGTCAAAGATATCAGTGTATCCGAATGATTTGGATGATGGTAGTGAATTTATAGGTGTTCAATTAACTCATGCATCAAGATGGTCATTCAATAAGTTGTCAAGTGGAGTATGAGACTCTCCAGTGGGACATAGGCAGGGGAAGTGAGTGAACAAGCATTCGTCAGAAACAGTAGCACTGCATATGTTATGGGAACTAGCATATTATGGCACAAAGGATAAAACAACAGGAAAAGGTTGAAATGGAGAACTTGGTGATCCAGAGAGATTTGTCTGTCCTCGTTGATGAATCTCAAAAGACGTTATCATGCAGATAGAGGAAGTGCCAGAAGATAATGAAACGATGCTTTGTTTCTGCAAAAGCTTTGAACTTTCAAACAGTCATTTTCTTCGTGCATTGCAGTTTGATCTCCGTAACTGTAGTAATTCCCAGGGATATCGACCTTCAATCATTCCTGGAATGAAGAGTTTATGATATCAAAGTTTAGTTGGTGAGATCTGAGAATGAGCGGTGATTTTATTGAATCATATAAGACCTTCAGCAGTGTGTTTTGTGTGTATATCCAATGGATACTTCTGCTTGTGAAGGAAACTCAATTTGGGGAAATAGTCATTGAATAAGATCTTTTCATTTTAACATATTATAAAAATATGAATCATAAAAATAAAATCTCTTGACCGACATAATAATAAGTAGCACTGCTGAAGATGGCAGATGTTTCAGCCTGGAAACTTTCAGAGAGAGTTCATGACATTCAGTCTGGGTTTGGGGTAAAACTATTGCATGTTGGAACTCAGAGAAGGAGAGAATTTATGCTACCTGTGAAGCATGAGCTCACAGCCCTCTGTCTCTCTATACAGCAGCATGGAGAAGCTGAGAAACCCAACGTCATCTTTCCCACTTGTGGTGAATTTCTGTGGGGTATGCGTTCTAAAAAAAACCCGGCAGCTGAAGCAAAGGTCATTCAGCCAAATACAACTGGTCAAGGACTGGAGTCCAGCACCAGCAGCCTGTGTGAGCAGAACCGCATCGCAACACTATCTAGTATTATCTGTTATTTCTTCTGGGTCATGAGTTTAACTATCAATTGTTCGAGGTGTTTCAAAGTTAAAAAAAAGTGTGGCACTGGAAGAGCACAGCAAGTCTGGCAGTATTCGAGGAGCAGCAGAGTCGAAATTTCGGTCAGAAGCCCTTCATCAGGCATTCATGATGAGGAGCTTATGCCTGAAGCGTTGATCCTCCTGATACTGGGATGCTGCCTGACCTGCTGCGTTTTTCCAACTCCACACGTTTTGACTCTGATCTCTAGCATCTGCAGTCCTCACTTATTCCTCCAAAGTGTTTCAAAGTTAACACTCTGAAGAGCTTTACATTTCCTCATTGTGGCTTTGTTTGGGGAGTTTTAGCTTGAAAATGACGACAATGTTTTTACTTAATATGTAAACTTGGCAAACTTGTTAACGCTGAACTAGATAAAGTCTGAGACCTGTATTTATTTTTAATGTTACCAACGCAGTTATATTTTAAATGGTAGTGATTGGTGGAGATATGTGACAAGAAGTGAAACAGGGATCCCTCTGAATTCAAACATGGAATCATCAAGACTGGGTGGAAAAATCCAGCATTAATCAGTTTAAAATTGCTCCCCTATCCAATACGATTATATTATCAATACCAAAAGCATATTCCCACGTTCTTTCCTTTTTAATTGATTACCATGAAGATCTACTTAAAAACAAACTGCTTCAAGCTTTAATGTGAACAGTGTCTTGGCTTTTCTCATCACACTCATAAATACTTTTCCCATCTGACCCAACATTAAAACATGTTTTAGACTCCCCAAACATTAAAAACATCCCGTTTGCACGTAATCTCTACAGTCATAGATTCAAATGATTATAGAATCCCATCAGCACAAAGACAGACCCTTTTGTGCAAACTGGTCTAAGCCGACCAAACCATCCATCTACGCTAACCCCATTTCCCTGCACATGGACCATATCCTCCTCAACCTTTCTTATTCAAGTATTAATTCAAATACCTTTCAATAGCTGTTAATATCCCTGCCCCAACCACGACCACTGGCAACTCAATCCAAAATCGTACCATCGTATGAGTAAAGAGTTGCCCTGCAGGTTCCCTCTTATTCTTTCCCCTCGAACATTAAACTGATGCATCGAGTCTTCGTTTCCCCGAGAGTGGGCAAAGACTGAGTGCATTCACTCTATCCATGCCTCTTGTGAACGTAAAACCTTCTATAAGATCCCCTCTTAGTCTCCTCGGCAGTAAAGAGAAAAGTATTCGCTTGTCCAACCTTTCCCTGTAGCTCAGACCGTTGGGACATTGGCAACATTCTTGTAAATTTCTTCTTCACGCTTTCCAGTTTAATAACATCCTTCCTATAGTTAGGTGACCAAAACTGAATACAATACTCAAAGTGCAGTCTAATTAACGTACTGCACATCTGCAACATAATTTCCCAACTTCTGTACTTACTGCCCTGAATCATGAAGGCCAGTGTGTCAAAAGCCTTCTTCACTACCCTGTCTAATTGTTACTCCACTTTCAGAGAAGAGTGCACCTGAACCCCACTACAGTCCTTAACGTCCTATCATTCACCATGAAATTCCTATCTTGATTTGACTTTCCAATATGCAAGAACTCACACTTATCTGGATTAAACTCCACTTGCCGTTTCTTGGCCCACTTCTCCAGCTGATCAAGTTCCTACTGCAATTTCTCATAACCTTCCTCACTGTGCATGTTACCAACTATTTTAATGTCATCTGCAAACTTACCAACCATGTGTTGTGCACTCTCATCCAAATCATTGATATAGGTAACAAACAGCAATGGGCCCAGCACCGACCCCTGAGGCACTCCACTAGTCACAGTCCTCCAGTATAAATGCATCCTTCTACTGTTACCATCTGCTCATCACCATCAAGCTAATTGGGTATCCAATTTGCCATATTGCCCTGGATTCCATGAGATTTAACCTTCCAGAGCGGCCTATCAAGGCGAACCTTATCAAAGGCCTTTCTGAAATCTATCCAGACTACGTCTACCACTTTGCCCTCATCAACATTCTTGGTTACTTCATCAAAGAACTCTAAAAAATTTGTAAGGCTGATCTCCCACGTACAAAGCCATGCTGATTACTCTGAAACAAACCCTGTCTCTCCAAATGCATTTATGCCTTATCTCTCAGAATCTTCTCAGAAAACGAACCCACCACAAACTTCAAGCTTATTGGTCTGTAAGTCCCAGGCTTTTCTCTGTAGTCTTTCTTGAATATTATCACAACGTTCGCTACTCTCCAGTCTTTCGGGATCTCACCTGTAGCTAACAGTGTTGCAAATATATCTAGCCAAAGTTCTGCAATTTCTATTCGAGCCCCTTGCAGTGTTCTTGGATATATCTCGTCAGGACTAAGACATGTATCCAAATTCATGCACTCTAATATATCCCATATCTATTCTAATGTAATATAGAATGTCTAGGAGAAAGTGAGGACTGCAGATGCTGGAGATCAGAGCTGAAAATGTGTAGCTGGAAAAGCGCAACAGGTCAGGCAGCATCCAAGGAGCAGGAGAATCGACGTTTTGGGCATGAGCGCTTCTTCCTGAAGAAGGGCTCATGCCCGAAACATCGATTCTCCTGCTCCTTGGATATTGCCTGACCTGCTGCACTTTTCCAGCAACACATTTTCAGCTAATATAGAATGTCCCCAAGTTATCAGCAATACCTTCCCCAAGTTCCAAGGTATTCAAATGTTTCTCCACAGTAAACACAAAGGAGAAATATTCACTGACAACCTTACCCTGGTTCTGCACTGACATTTCCTCTTTGGTCCTTAAGGTAACCCAATTCTCACTCTAGTTATTCTTTTTTTTTCTTTAATATACTTAAAGAACCTCTTTGGATTCACCCTAACCTTCTCAGCCAAGACTATCTTGTTCCCCCTATTCGCCCTCCTGATTTCTTTTTTTCAGTAAACCCCTGTATCCCTTGTATACCTTCAGGGTTTCCTTTATTCCCAGCTGCCTATACCTGAATGATGCATCCCTCCTTTTTGTGGTCAAGGTCTCAATATCGCTTGTCATCCTGGGTTCCTTTTTCCTGCCAACGTTGCCGTTTATCCTCACAGGAACATATAGACCTTGAACTCTAACTATCACACTTATAAAAGACCTCCCACTTGTCGGAGATCAGTTTACCTGTAAACAAACTACTCCCATCAACCCCGCAAGATCGCGCCTAGTTCCGTTAAAATTTGTCTTAGCACACTATATTAGTGAACCTATGGACCAGTATTATCACTCTCCTAAACTGTTGTGAAATTAACACAACCATGTTCACTGGTTCAAAAGTGCTCCCCCACTATCACCTCAGTCACCTATCCTGCCCTATTTCACAAACATAGTTCATGTTTTCCCCTTTGTGTGCAGGACCCCTTATTAAATGCTCGAGGAAACATTCCTGAATGCACTTAGCAAATTCCACTCCATCTAATCCTCAACGCTCTGGCAGTCCCATTCTATGTTAGAAACATTTCAATCTCCTATGATTGCACCTCTATTGTTCCTACAAATCTGCCCAGTCTCCCTGCACAGTTGTTCCACTAATTCCCATTGGCTATTTAGGGCCAATAGTACAACCTCAATAACGTTACCACCCCCTTATCATTTCTTAGCTCCACCCCGTAAACTTCACTGGATGAATCTTCAGTTATTTCATCTCTGATTACTGCTGTAAAATATTATCAATTTCCCAAAATATTTTCCACGTGCTAATATAAATTTGATAGTAAAACTTAACAGTTTCCTACACTGACGTTAGGCTGACTCTTCCGTCCACCACTGATTTACTTTCCTCTGTCTGTCATGTTAAACAGTAAAATTACATTTCCCACCATCCAATCTGCAGGAAGTGCTCCAGATCAATGGAATGATGGAAGAAGGCAACAATTGACCATGTATTTACAGGTATCTGTTGACCTAAACAACCAGGAATGCAGGCCTAACATGTTAAGCAGTTTATGCTAAGCCAAAACCTTCATACCAAAAATCAGTCGAGTGAAGAAACCTCGTCATTTGCTATGCCCGGGAGGCAATCTTCTCTTTTCATAGACAGCAACAAACAGATCATTCCGTGACTTGTTTTTTGATTCTCTATTTAAAATACGTTAGCTTTTTGATTTTTGCTGTGAATGTGCTCACGTTGTTTTACAACTTTTGCTCACTTACTGAATCTGTACATCATGTCTCATCTTCATTATGTTCTTAACATCGTTTGTTCTCTTCTGTATCAGCTTCTTCCTTGTGCAATGTAAGGGCATGTCATCCAAACTTTCAGCATCAATTTGGCTATTTTTCAAATATACGAATACTAACTTATTCTTTGACTAGGTGTTTCACAGCAGGCTGAAGAATAGGAAAAAACTCAAGTAGTCAGGGACAAATTTTCAGCGTGGGTAAAGGATTAGCTGACTGGCAGTAGGCAGGGAGTAAGGATGAAGAGGTCTTTTTCATGGAAGGTAGTCGGTGATTAGGTGAGATCTGCAGGAATCAGAGTTGAGACCATAACTATTCACGTTATACATGAACATTCTGGACAAAGGAACTGATGGGATTGTTGCTAAGTTTGCAAATGTCAAATAGGCAGGTAGCTGCGAAAGTACTTGGACAGCTGAGGAGAATGGGTAAAAAATGGCAGGTAGAATAAAATGTGGGAACTTGTGAGGCAGCATCTTTGGTAGGAAGAATGGAAGGATAGACTGTTTTTAAAAAGGGGGAAGTCTTCTATAAAATAGAACACACAACATAGAATATAGAAAAGTACAGCACCAAGCAGGCTCTTGGGCCCACAATGTTATGCACAAGATTAATCCTAATTTAAAATAAAATAACCTTAACTACGCACCCCTCAATTCACTGCTGTCCATGTGCATGTCCAGTATTCACTGAAATGTCGCTAATGGTTCTTCTTCCACCATCACTGCTGACAACACATTCCATGCATTCAGAACTCTCTGTGTAAAGAACCTACCACTGATGAGCCCTCGATACTCTTCTCCTAATATCTTAAAACAATGACCCCTCATGCCAGTCAATCCTTCTCTGGGGAAATGTCTCAGGTTATTGACTCTATCCATGACTCTCATTACCTGGTATACCTCGATTCAGATCTCCTCTCTTCCTCCTTCTCTCCAGAGAGAAAAGTCCGAGCTTATTCAACTTTTCTTCATAAGGCAAACCCTCCAGTCCAGGCAGCATCCTGGTAAACCTTCTTTGCATCCTCTCCAAAGCATCTGTAGCTTTTCTTTAGTAGGGCGACCAGAACAGGACACAATATTCCAAGCGTGGTCGCCACGATGTGGAGTGGATATTCCAGGAGTGATGCAGCTGGTCAAACCACTCAGCTTTAAGCAAAATACTACAGCTGAAACACGAAGAAAACATAATTTAGAATAACTTCATTATTTGAAAACTCAAGCTCCTCAGGAACGCAACTTAACCAATGAGCTGTTCCAATTCCCGTAACATCCCATAAACACACAATTTGGTGAAAGGTAAATGTAAACACAGAATCTTGCAGGCAGGAGATATTTCTGAGATAAAATTCAGTCAGGGATCATCTGCTGAAGTATGGAATCTGTTTCAGCTGCAGCAGTTTCCGTGCCTGCTATCGGCAGCTTCTCTGTTCCAAATAAACCAAATCAGAATAAAAGCCTGAACTGGGAGAACTGGCCACTCCTCTACCATTGTTCAACTAGGCTCTTTCTGAAACATTTTGACACCTCTGCCGTTACAACTTCTCATTTAAAATAAAACCCAAGGACAAAATAACATTCTGAAAGTGGCAGCATTATTACACTGACCTGACAGTGTTTGCTATAGAACAGTGTAGATGGAGCTTTAACTTGTGTCAAAACCTTTCCTTTACCTGTCCTGAATCTGTGTGATAGTGGTAGTGCAGAGTGGAAAAAGGCCCTCGGCCCAATAAGTCCACACCAATTCTCCAAAGCCTATCCCACCCAAACTCATTCCTCTACATTTACTCCGACTAACCTACAAATCCTTGAGAACTATAGGAAATTTAGCATGGCCAATTTTCCTAACCTGCACATCTTTGGATTATGTGAAGAACTCCACGCAAACATGGGGAGAATGTGCAAAGTCCACACAGACAGTCGCCTGTACCTGGAATTGAACCCAGTTCCGTGGTGCTGTGAGGCAGCAGTGGTAACCACTGAGCCACTGTGCCACCCATGTTGCCCATTTCCTGGGAGTGTCTGATGGGGATATTGCAGGGTGATCTTTAATATTTAGCTAACTCCAGTCTATAACTAACCTTCAGTGTTCGATTGGGTTAGCACAGTGTGAATATCAATCTGTATTGGATGTTGTGATTACGCTGTTCTGGTGGCTCCTGATGTAGATCAGTTTATGTGGTGTTTTACTTTTTATCTTATCCTGTGCTGTACCTGTCCTGGGACTGTTGGAGTGGGGTCGATATGGAGTCTGATTAATCAATATCTAACTCCATGCTGGACGTGGCCTGGAAATTTTAGTGGGAACATTACCCTGTTTCTAACCCCATGCTGTACCGATCCTTCATTGCTTGATGGAGACAATGTCACGGGTGGCTTAAAGCATATCCAACACAATTCTGAATACGGCTGAGGAATACGAAAGGGCTAACATAGGTGTACATTTATTCTGTGTGTAAACCTATACTATCCCTGTCCTTGAGTGACGATGTGTCAGTGCAGTGTGAGAGTTATTTCACACCTAACCGTTTTGTTTACCTGTCCCATTTATCTAGATGAGTGCAGCTTCATCTCTAATCCATTAACACTCGGTAGCAGCAATGTGTACTGTACACAAGATGTGCAGAAATTCACGCAGGATTCGAACGCTACACCTTCACGCAGGATTCGAACACTACACCTTTCAAAATCAGGGACATCAGAAGGACAAGAGTAGCAGGTAAATGGGAATACTAGCGCACTCATATTCTGTCCAAACCACTCCTAGTTTAGCAATACGTCACTGTTTATTTCGTGTTATCGGTTCGAGAACTTCCCTCATTATGTCTCCCTAAACACACAGACGACAACAGTTCAAGAAATCAATTTACCAACACCTTTTCAAGGGAAACGATAGAATGGGCAATGAATACTGACGTAATCAGCAACAGAATGAACTAAAATTAAACATATTGTCCAAGCATGACCAATATTGGCCAGGGAGATGAGAGTTTGTGCGCGCAGGTTGGTTGTATCCAGTCAGTACCTTGCTTGCTGTGAACAGCTGATGCTAGGGTCGGGGTGTGCTATTTGAAACAATACGTCAGTATTTCAGAGTCAAGGCCTACATACCTAGCATCACACAGATATTGACATTCACATACCAAATTACTGACTTGCGAGATAAAAGCAGCAAATATGTACTCGTATCGACTTTAGAACATTTGGACACAGTTAAATTATTGTCACAAAAATGTTAGTGTTTGTATATTAGCACAAATACTCATACAAGTAAAAATACTTGTACATTTTTAAAGTCCTTATGCTTAATCATTTGATCTTGGGCGCATGATTTGAAAGTTCCTTATTGTGATTTGTGCATTGTTTTGATGATATTCCAGTTATAAATTTGAACAAAACAAATGGGTGGGTTTGTACGAAGTGAGCAATCAAAGGCTTTACGACCTTCAGGAATAAAATTTTGCCGTCAGTGGTTAAGGCAATGCCGAAAACATTTACATAGAAATTTCCATTTGTTTCCAAACCCAGCCAGTTGTTCTGTTCAATTTTACAGTGAGAATATAATGAAAAGTGTGAACGAATCACAATGAGGTACTTTGAAATGCTCAGTCTGGTTACTGTTTGGATACTGACATTGTGGAGCTGACGTACACTCAATATCGTTTATGAGGGTTCAATATAAGACGCCATGTGCTGCAGGAGTCCATCACATTTATACCATCTTCAGGGGGATTGGGTTCAATGTGCAGAATTATAAAGCTTTGGTGACACACTCGAAGTCATCAGCAGAGATAAAATTGCACGACGTGGTTGTTGGCAGGTCATTTATACAAGTGCTGAAATGTATGTGGACCAGCATGAAGCCCTATGATTGACCTTTGAACAGGCTGTCTCATGCACTCCCTTGTTGGTTCGGGCTGTTTTTGTTATAAGGGATAGCGTGAATAACAGTCCAGCTCAAGTTTGGAAACCCTCTGGACAAATTTGACTGATGGTCGGTATTTTGCAGATTGCGGTGGTGAGGTGTGATAACGCTCTTTCTGAATTCAGGCTTTCTTTTAAAAAAATGTCATGTGCAGGAAATTTGCTGACTGCATGATGGTAAAATCACTGATCTGAAAATGGTTATTACAGTCACTGAGTAGTACAATAATTAGGTGTGTACGCTGGTAATTTAAGTTTTGTTCACTTCAATTATTTGTAATGGAAAAGCAATGATGTTTGGTTTATTTTCAAATATGTAAGACATAAAGTAACAGTAACTCTCTATGATACAAAATGTAAAAGTGACCTGCCGTATATTTCAAACAGACTAATCAAGCAACACTCAGATATTGTCTGTAGAGCAGGATTCTGTGAACAGGTCTATGTCTCCGGCAACATCACCATCCCCTCTGTCCCACTGACAGGAAACAGCCAGGTAGAGGAGGAAATATGTATACAATATTGGTATATAGTCAATATAGTGCTCAGCATTAATGCTGGATCCTGTTGGGGCTAGACGCTCTGTGGCAAGTTATGAGGGAATCAATAGAAGGGAAACATATAATTGATTACATCGTCACCGATCTGCCTGCTGCAGATGCACCACACCATTTCATATATTGGTAAGAATGGTCACTCCACAGTCCTGAAAGGGAGGAGGTGCTATCTTAATTTTGTAGACTCTCCACCATTTTATGTAGCAATCTGTGCGCTGAATGGGACAGAATTTGAACAGATCGAGCAACTAACAACGAGGAGTCCATGAGGTGCAGTGGGCCATCAGCAGCAGCACAACTCATGCAGTCTGCAACCTCACAGCCTGGCATACTTCCCACTGTATACTAACCATCACGGCCCGAAATGCTTCCCACTGTATAGTAACCATAACAGCTAAAAATACCTCCGACTATATAGTAATCTTCAAGCCAGGGATCCCTTCCTGGGTCCGTGAAGAGTGCAGAAGGACATACTGGGAGCAGCACCAGCCAAACCTAGAGATGAGTGGACAACCTAGAGAAAATCTGATTGCCTTCAACTACAATGCAGGCCAACTTGCATGCTAAGAAGCATAAGCAGCCAATTATGGACAGAGCTCAGTGATACCAGAATCAATGGTATAGATGTATCCATAAGGTCCAGCCACATTTAGATATAAACGACATTGGACAATGAATGAGACATTGGAGGAGAGGGCTGCTCTCTAACAATGAAATCCCCAGTTATGCAAGACAGCAGCACATCAAGGAAAAAATGAAGCTGCTGTAACTGGAACAATTTTCAGCCAGAAGGGCTGACCAGATGGTCCTTTTCAGCCACCTTCAGTCGTCTCCAGCATCACATATCTCAATCTTCAGACAATTCAATTCACCCCACACAATGTCAACACATGGCTGGAGACATTGAAAACTGTGATTTAACACCAGTGATTGCCACATCTATAACCAATCTGATCCATTCCAGCAAGAACACTGAGGCCTACCTAAAATATGATAAACTGCCCAAGTATGTCCTGTACATAAAAACAGGGCCCTTGTATTCCAGTCAGTTGCTGACCCATCGGTGCAGGGTCTACCATGGAAATGTGAAGGAAGGTGTTAGCAATAATGGGATCCATCAACAATAACCTGTGTCATTCAGTAAATGTCCCATCAGGCTCACTCAGATCCGAGCCCATTGCACGCTCAGTTTAAAAGAGGAGAATTCCAAACGAGCAGTAAGTGCAATTACTGTTCACATCAAGGCACCATGTGACAGGGTGTGACAATAAGAGCCCGAGTATAATTATACTTACTCAAAATCTGGGGGAATTACTCTCCAGTTTGGAATTATCCCCAGCAACAATAATGCCTGTTGTCAGTATGAGTAATTCCCCCCACAACAATAATGCCTGTTGTCGGAGTGAGTAATTATCATCTGCAACAATGATGCCTGTTGTCAATGTGAGTAATTCCCCCCACAACAATAATCTGGTTGTCAGTGTGAGTAATTATCACCAGCAACAATAAAATCTGCTGTCAGTGTGAGTAATTATCACCAGCAACAATAATGCCTGTTTTCAGTGTGAGTAATTCACCCACAAAAATAATGCCTGTTGTTAGTGTGAGTAATGAACCCCAACAACAATAATGTCTGCTGTCAGTGTGAGTAATTATCCCCAGCAACAATAATGCCTCTTGTCAGTGTGAGTAATTATCCCCAACAACAATAATGCCTGTTGTCAGTGTGAGTAATTAGCCCCAGCAACAATAGTGTCTGTGGTCAGTGTGAGTAATTATCCCCAACAACAAACATTCCTCTGTCCCTGTGAGTAATTTTTCCCAACAATAATGCCTGTTGTCAGTGCGAGTAATTATCCCCAGCAAACATAATGCCTGCTGTCAGTGTGAGTAATTATCCCCAGCCACACTAATGCCTGTTGCCAGTGTGAGTAATTCCCCCCACAACAATAATCTGGTTGCCAGTGTGAGTAATTATCCCCAGCAACAATAATGCATGTTTTCAGTGTGAGTAATTATCACTAGCAAAAATAATGCCTTTTGTTAATGATATAATTATCGCCGGCAACAATAATGCCTGTTGTCAGTGTGAGTAATTCCACCCACAACAATAATCTGGTTGCCAGTGTGAGTAATTATACCCAACAACAATAATCCCTGTTGTCAGTGTGAGTAATTATCCCCAACAATAATGCCTGTTGTCAGTGTGGATAACTATCTCCAGCAATAATATTGCCTGTTGTCAGTGTCAGTAATTATCCCCAGTAATAATACTTCCTGTTCTCCGTGTGAGTAATTAACCCCAGAAATAGCAATTCCTGTTGTCAATGTGAGTAATTATTCTCAGCAACAATAGTGCCTGTTGTGAGTGTGAGTAATTATCCCTAGCAACAATAATGCCTGTTGTAGGTGTGGGTAACTATGTTCAGCAACAATAATGCCTGCTGTCAGTGTGAGTAATTATTGCCAGGAACAATAATGCCTGTTGTCAGTGTGAGTAACTATCTCCAGCAACAATAATGCCTGTTGTCAGCGTGATTAATTATCCCCAGCAACAATAATGCCTATTGTCAGCCTGATTAATTATCCGCAGAAACAATAATGTCTGTTGTCAGTGTAGGTAATTATCCCCCCCCAAACAAAAATGCCTGCAGTCAGTGTGAGTAACTATCTCCAGCAAGAATAATGCCTGTTGTCAGTGTGAGTAATTAACCCCAGAAATAGCAATTCCTGTTGTCAATGTGAGTAATTATCCTCAGCAACAATAATGCTTGTTGTCAGTGTGAGTAATTATCCCCAGCAACAATAATGCTTGTTGTCAGTGTGAGTATTTATCCCCCGCAACAATAGTGCCTGTTGTCAGTGTGAGTAATTATCTGCAGCAACCATAATGCTGGCTGTCAGTGTAATTATTCTCAGCACCAATAATGTCTATTGTCAGTGTGAGTAAATTTGCCACAGTAACAATAATGCCTGTTCTCAGTGTAATTAATTATCCACAGCAAAATTAGTGTCTGCTGTCAGTGTGAGTAATTATCACCAGCAACAATATTGCCTGTTGTCAGTGAGAGTAATTATCCCCGGCAACAATAATGCCTGTTGTTAGTGTGAGCAATTAACCCCATAAATAGTAATGCCTGTTGTCAGTGTGAATAATTAACCCCAGAAATTGTGATGCCTGTTGTCAGTGTGAGTAATCATTCCCAGCAACCATAATGCCTGTTGTCAATGTGAGTAATTGTCCCCAGCAACAATGATGCCTGTTTTCAATGTGAGTACTTATCCCCAGCAACAATAATGCCTGTTGTCAGTGTGAGTAAATATTCTCAGCAACAATAATGCCTGTTGTCAGTGTGAGTAACTGGAACTCCAGGAGAGCTCTGCAGCAATTCCTCAGGAAAGAGAGTGTCCGAGGCTCAACCATTTCCAGCTGCTGCAATGACCCTCTCAGACGGGGCCATTGTTCACTGATGATGCCATTCCTGAAAAAGGCCATGCGGAAATGTAACAAGACCTGGAAATTATCCAGGTTTAGTATGACAAACGGCAACTAATAATCACGCCACATAAATATTAGACAAAAAGTAACAATAAAGATTCAAACCATTTTGACCTTCCATAACATTCCCATCACTGAGTCCCCAACACGATGTTTATTAGAATCCTGGGTGCTATCATTGCCCAGAAAGTGCCCTGGACTGGCCCCATAAATAATACTGCCTTTCAGAGCAAGTCAGATGCTAGGAAATCTGCAGTGAGCAACTGACCTGCTGATTCCTCAAAGGCCGTGATGAATTACATCCCAGGAACAACACAGGACAAAACCAACCCATTTAATTACTATCACTTCCATGACCATTCATCCACTCCATCACTGATGCTCAATAGTAGCGTTGTATACTATTTACAAGGTTCACTGCACCAACTTTATTGGAGAGCAACTTTGAAACCCACTTTAATCTAGAAGAACTAAGGCAGCGGGTTCTTTGGAAAACCAGCTAACTGCAAGCTCACTCCTTCATACGGTCAGATGTAATGATATTTGCTCATGAGTTTATAATTCCTTACTCCTCAGATCACGAAATCAGTCTGAATGCTGCAAGACTTAGACAACAGCCAGGCTTGGGCTGACACAAGTGGCAAATAACATTCGAGCCACACAAATGTCAGACAATAACCATCATAAACCATCCCACCATCGCTATTCAACATTCAAAGACAGTACCATTGCTGAATCCATTGGCACTAACATTCTCAGGTTTATCCAAGACTATACAGCTGCTATAGTTAGAGCATCAGATCAGAAGTTAGGAAGCTTGCAGCGAGTAACTTTCTCTCCTGTCTTGCCAAAGTCTGTCCAAAATCTCCAAGGTTCAAGTCGGGATTTGATGGAACAATCTCCACTTGTCTGATGACTGCAGCTCCAACAGTACTCAGACAGGTTAACATGATTAAAGAATAAGCAGCCCACTTGATTGGTCCCCATCCACAATGACATTCTCCCTCCCCCCTCGACACTCAGCACAGGTATGAGTACCATCGCCCTCCTTAGACAGTACCATCCACACTCATTACCACTGCCACAAGGAAGGAAAAGGGCAGCAGTGATCATAATTCATTTGATTTTAACTTAAGTATTGTAATGGACAAAGCAAGACTAAGTGTTGGAGTTTTCGTGTAACTCGGTCTAACTTTATTAAACTGAGAAGGGATTTCTTCAAGTGAACAGGAAACAATAACGAGAAGATAAATCAGAAACAAAGCAGTGGCAGCTATTCTGAGGGGAGATTAAAGTGGTTCCCAGGAAATGTGATCTCACAGAGTAAAATGGCGTCAGACTGCTAAATCCCGAGCTCCCTTGAAATCTAAGAACACACAGACAGAACAGGAAAGCTTACATAAGACAGTGGGAACTCAATACCACAGAAAGCTGAGAGGAGGGCGGAATGTGGAGGGATGAGGTCCAAAGCGAAATTAGGAAGCAAACAGCGTGTGTAAAATTATGCTGGCAAGACATATCAAACAATCTTTAGCAGATTTCTTTTCAAAACAGAGAAGGAAAAGTAAAATAACGAATATCAAAGGCAAACAATGGAAACCACATGTAGCTGTGGATGGTTTGTATATGGTTCTGAGTTTCAATTAAAGTTAAAACTGACCTCTTCTCCTGACCAAGTTAGAGTTCCAGTCAAACCTTCCCAGCCTCATTCTTGCCCCATTGAAGGCTGCTCTCAGTCAACTAATGATTCTCACTCTCAATTATTGCATATCATTCTCTACCACTTTCCTGAACTTTACGATAAAACGATCGCTGCACTCCAAAACTTTCCCCTACTGACACTGGATCCCACCTTTTTCCCAAGGACAAGGTCCAACAGTACATGCTCTCTTGGGCTGGACACATACTCCTGAAGTGAGCTGGTTCTCCATGTAATTCAGGAACACTCGCCCCTCATGAATCTTCACAACCAGTAACCCAGTCAATATTTGGAAATATTAAGTTTCTCAATATTAGTAGTCTGTAGTATTTTCATCGCTCTCAAATGCCCTTGCATATTTATTCTCTCCATCCTTTCCAATGGTTTCTGACCGACAGACTGTACCTATACTTTTTGTTCTGTAGCTCCAGCCAAATTCATTCTGTCCTTGGATGGATCCTCTTTCTCTTGGACTCCTTAACTAACGCTAATCTAAACCCATACTTCTGCCTTCAACCTTTTCCTTCCCTTCTGTCATTTTGGAATCCTTCATACCCAGCAATATTTAACACCACGTCCTGCCATTCCTTGAGCCAGCTCTAGGTGATCAACACATCAGATTACCACACACCAATCTGCATCTGGAACTCCCCACACTCTGAGTCTTCATGTCCATGCAGAGTACCTCAGATTAAGGCTTTCTTTCTTACTCCATCTTCCACTGTTAAACTTGTTGTAAATTAGTACAAACTGCAGCTCCCATTTTTTTGAGAATCTTGGTACTCTCCTCTACTATTCCTTTTTGGATCCTAAGCACATGCCAAGTTATTTTCAATCCCTCCCAAACACCCGTAAGAAATTCAGTCCCAAGCTCTGTCACGTTAGCCCATCCAGCTTATACAGTTACTGCCTTCCCCAGAACCAATCCCAATGTCCCAGGAATCTGAAGCCTTTCCTGCTTCATCATTCCAGTCACACTTTCATCTACCTAAAACTCCGAGTCCTGTTCTTACTTGCGCACGGCACTGGCAGTAACCCAGGGATTGCTGCATTGGAGTTCCTGCTTGCTAACCATCCACCTTGCTCCCTAAATTCTGATTCCCAGACCACTTCACCCTTCCTACCCAGGTCATTCCTACCAAAACGGACATGACCTTTGACTGCTCACTGAACCCCAGATGAATATCCTGCAGACACAGTGACATTCTTAACCCCACTATCCTGGAATTACAGACACGCCGACACCTTCTTCAATTTCCTGACATCCCTGTGTTTGTTGCTCCTCCTTTCTTCTCCTCCCCTCCTGTACAGTAAGGCTGCTTGTGGTGCCACAAACATGGCTCTGACTGCCCTCCCCTGAGCAGTCAGTACTTTCATCAGCTTCCTAACTGGGAAACTGATTTGGGAGGGAGACACCGGGATATTCCTGGATTCCCTGGCTGTTTCACTTCGATTGCTTGGGCGCCAATTCCCTTCCTTATTCCACGCAGTCATGTGTCAGGATGATTTGTTCTGTGTGTGTGCGCTATCCCTCTAAATCTCAGCATCACAAAGTCTCTAGTCAGTGTCTGATCTCTATGACCCAGTGTTCATCTAGGACATGAGCATTTACTTTGACTTCCCAATGCAACAGAAAACATTTTCCTTCTGACAAACATGTTTTGCCTTGTCGTAAAATGCAACATGCCTCGAGTAACTTAATTTATTACTTAGAATGAAGTTAACATCCGTGAAATAACAATATGGTTAAGTCCCTTATTCCACTGTGGCTTATTGAGCTTAATTTATTCTACTGGTTCAGTATAATATATTCACATCCGCGTCATATTTGTGAGTTCAATCCTTACTTTAGAAGTTGAAAAAATAAATTTGCTCACTTAGAGCAATTAACTGATAGTCACTAATAACGGTTTATTATCAGCCAATGAACTTACAGCCTTTTCTGTGATGGCTCTTGCATTTCTTTCAAACTCAGTGCAGGCAGGGCCCAGCAGCAGAACGTTACCTCTGTGACTCCCAGGTACGTGTAATCCTCCAGCTCCCACTCCACTCTGCTCCCTCACAAGGTCACGGTCTCTGTAACTCCCAGGTACGTGTAATCCTCCAGCTCCCACTCCACTCTGCTCCCTCACAGGGTCACCGTCTCTGTCACTCCCAGGTACGTGTAATCCTCCAGCTCCCACCCAACTCTGCTCCCTCACAGGGTCACCGTCTCTGTCACTCCCAGGTACGTGTAATCCTCCAGCTCTCACTCCACTCTGCTCCCTCACACGGTCACCGTCTCTGTGACTCCCAGGGACGTGTAATCCTCCAGCTCCCACTCCACTCTGCTACCCCACAGGGTCACCGTCTCGATTACTCCCAGGTATGTGTAATCCTCCAGCTCCCACTCTACTCTGCTCCGTCAAAGGGTCACCGTCTCTGTGACTCCCAGGTACGTGTCATGCCCCAGCTCCCAATCCCCTCCTCTCCCTCACAGGGTCACCGTCTCTGTGACACCCAGGCATGATTATGCCAAGATCTTCAGTGCTGATTTATATTCTCCCAGGTGTGTGTCAGCCTCAAGCACCTGCTCCAAGTTGCTCGCTCACATATTCACTCCCACTGTGACTCAGTCCTGATTTCGAGCCTCCTGCTCTGCTGATTCTCCAACTCCAAGTCCCAGTCGGCCTCGATCCTCGCTGCTGATGTATATTCTCCTGGTCTGTGCTGCTCTCTCTCATATTCTCTCCCTTTGTAACTCCCAGGTCATGATAGGCCTCAAGCCTCAGCTGAGATTTATAACATCCCATTCCGCACTGCTGTCTTACAGGATCACCGTTGTGCCTGGAAGACAGTGAAAAAGATGAAGATTAGACAGAGCAGAGTATGTTACAGTAACTGAGAGAGCTGTATTGAATGGAACAGGTTATCTGGGGAGGTATGCAGACCTGCAGTGCCTAAAGCAGGTTACTGGAAGATACAGCGAGAGTTTCACGCGCTGAAGACAGCAAAGGAAATAGAGAGACAATGGCTTGTTTATGACGCAATTTTGTAGAGTCTAAAGGGCTTTTTCTGAGCTGCTTACCGAGATGCATAGACTTTAACAAATGCAAATTGAGAGCCAGCAAGTGTTGTACGGTACTGGAGACTGTTGAATGTTACAGAGTTCGAAGCCTTGCAGTAACTGGGGGGAATATAAACTTTTGGAGCTCTGGTGGTATTCTAGGACCTTCACGACATGAGGAGGTGCAGAGAATGGGAGCATTCCAAATAGTGGGATTGTAGGAACTGGAAGTCCTGAGGTGGATAAGGAGGAAGAAAAGTACCAATTTAGCACACGCAACCATTGTAATTATAGAGATTTAAGGAAGGAACCCTGTGCTCTCATTGATTACAATTATATGGAGAGTTACAGAAGCTGAAGGGACTACAAATTTAAAAAGGGAGTGATTTTAGGTGATCAGAATTTAAGTAAAATTAAATAAATTTTAGTGATCTCTAGCACAGATGGGAATGGAGGAGGTGAGATATTGTGAGGAACTGTAAGAGTTATAAGTCGGGGAGGATGTCAGATACAAAAGGCAGAGCTGCATTGTCTGTGTGCAGTTACAGACATGAGGAGTGTTGTAGCGCCTGCTGGAGGGGACACACATAACAACAGTTCCAACGACTGGTGCAGTGCCTCAGGAAGGCAGCTCACTACCACCTTCTCAGGGACAACTCCAAATAAAAAATAAATGCTGGCTCAGCCAACAAAGCTCATGTTCATGAATGAATGTGTAAAAGATCTACAAGTAGCACTGAGGTCACTCAGGAAGGCACTTTCAACAGCCCTTCACAAACCCGGAACCACTATGCCCTGGAAGAACAGGAGCTCCCGGTGCACGAGAACACCAGCATTTTCAAGGTGCCCTCCAAGACACGCTCCATCCTCCCAGCACTGTGTCTGTCCCTACACGCAAAAGACTGCAGTGGGTCAGGAAGGCAGCTTCCCCAGGGAATTACAGATGGGAGGGTAATGGAAAACCTCTGCTGGTTACAGCCAGACAGAAAAATAAATCCAGCAGTGTGTGTGAAATGAAATTTCCATTTCAGAACAACATGCTGAACATGGATAGAGGATTTTTCTGATTGCCACAAGACAGAGAGTGTGAAGAAAGGGGTCTTTTTCACGAAGGGAATTGGTGATGAGGGGAGCTCCGCAGGGGTCAGTATTGGGATGAAGTCTGTGTGTCTGCACTTGATGAAGTTTCAGAGGCGGTGGCAGAATCTCATTCAAACTTACAGAATACTGAAGGACCTGGATGGTGTGGACGTGGGCAAGATGTTTCCACGATCAGGAGAGACTAGGGGCCAAGGGCCCAGCTTCAGAGTGAAGGGATGACCCTTTAGAATGGAAATGTGGAGGAATTTATTCAGCCAGCGGGTGATGGATCTGTGGAACTTACTGCCTCGGGGGGATGTGGAGGCGAGTAATTCAGTGCATTTAACTCAGAGATAGATAGATTCTTGGTGAGTAAGGCGATCAAGGGTTACAGGGAGTAGGCGAGAGAATGAGGTTGAGAGACAATTCAGACAGAATCGAATGGTGTCACAGACTCGATAGACCGAATGGCCTATTTCCACCCTATATATGATGGTGTTATGGACGGTCCTCATTCCGTGGGTTTCTAAGTGTGCAGTTATCGTTTCTAGCATCGTTTACCATACATTCAAGCACTTTCCTGATCATTACAGTCACCTCTTAGTTTCAGAATGACTGCAAAAAGCTACACCACAGAGTAACTTGGGAATCCTTGTGCATAAATCTCATAAAGGTGTTGCACAAGGCCAGCAGGACATAGAGAAGGCAAATGGAATGCTGGGATTGACTCCAAAGGGAATGGAGAATTTAAAAAAGGGAAGGTTTGTAACAACTACAGAGGACTCCAGTAAACCCTCACACTAGCTCCACCACACCAGCCTGCCCACCATGACCACCTAACAATCATACTATCACCGTCCCATTGATCCCTTCAGACTCGCTCGATCTCCATCGCACTGACACCCTCAACTCAGTCCATCACCGTCACCCTGTCTCCCTCACACTCACTCCATCTCCATCATCATCACCCTCTCACTCCATCACCATCACCCTGACCCTCTCTCTCTCACTCCATCACCCTCACTCTGACACCCTCATACTCACTCCATCAACGTCATCCTGACCCAATCATGCTCACTTGATCACTGTCACTCTGACCCTCTCACACTTACTCGATCATCATCACCCTGTCCCCCTCACAGTCACTCCATCACCGCCACACTGACCCTCTCACACTCACTCCATTACTGTCACACTGACCCCCTCACACTTACTCCATCATCATCACCATGACCCTCTCACACTCACTCCATCACCGTCACCCAGACCTCCTCAAACTCACTTCATCTCCGTCACCCTGACCCACTCAGACTCACTCCATCACCATCACCCTGTACCCCTCACATTCACTCCAGGACGGTCACCCTGATCCTCTCACACTCCATCACCGCCACACTGATACCCTCGCACTCACTCCATCACCGTCAACCTCACCCCCTCACACTCACTGCATCACTGTTATTCTGACCCACTCCCACTCACTTGATCACTGTCACTCTGACCCTTTCACATTCACTCCATCACAGTCACTCTGACCCCTTCACACTCACTCCATCACTATCACTCTGTCTTCCTCACACTCACTCAATCACGGTCACCCTGACCTCCTCAGTCTCAATCAATCACTGTCACCCTGATATCCTCACACTCCCTGCATCACCGCCACGCTGAACCCCTCACACTCACTCGATCACTATCACCCTGTCCCTCTCACACTCACTCCATCACCCTCACCCAGATACCCACATTCTCACTCCATCTCCGTCACCCTGACCCCCTCACACTCACTCCATCTCCGTCACCATCACCCTCTCACTCTCACTCCATCTCCGTCACCATCACCCTCTCACTCTCACCCCATCACTTTCACCCTGACCCACCCACACTCACTTGCTCACTGTCACTCTGACCCTCTCACACTAGTCTGAACAGGTTTGGTCCCCTATCTAGGGGGAACATGTTCTTGCATTGAAGGCAGTCCTGATAAGATTTAACAGACTGATCCTCAGAATTGAGGGATATTGATGGGAAAAGATTGAGAAGGTTGAACGTGATCTCATTAGCATTTAGAAAACGAGGCAAATTTATTGATAACCGAATATTCCTCTGTTCTTGCAAGTTTGGTTTCTGATATGTTGGTTCCCCTGACCGTGGATCTGTAACCGGAGATAAAGGGGAATGCAGGCACGAGGTAACCTTAAGAAAAATGCTGGGTTGTAGAGGCTGGAGGAAGTTACAGTGTTCGGTGGTTCGAAATCACTGTTGGTGGCTAGAGATCAGATAGGTTGTCGGGCTGAAATACGTCACTGAGAGGTACAGGAAAATCAGTCCAGAAGGAGTTACATTGATAGGGAGGAAGATAGGTTCTAGAGATGACATAGATAAGGGCGGCCGTTGGAGCTAAGGGAGATACAGAAACTGGGAGGGATGTGGGGACTGGAGATTACATAGATTGGGGTGGTAGTTGGATCTGCAGGATTTTAAAGAGAAAGGGAGGATTAAACGGACTAGAGATTACATAGATTGGGGTGGTAGTTGGAGCTACAGGCATTTATAGAGAAAGTGAGGATTGGACTGACGGGAGATTACACAGATTTGGGTGGTAGTTTCAGCTACAGGAGTTTATAGAGAGAGGGAGAATTGGAGGGATTGGAGATTACACAGATTGGGGTGGTAGTTGGAGCTACAGGAGTTTATAGAGAAAGGGAGGATTGAAGATTACAGAGATTGGAGTGGTAGTTGGAGCTGCAGGATATTACAGAGAAGGGAGGATTGGACTGACTGGAGATAACACAGATATGGATGGTAGTTGGAGCTGTAGAACTTACAGAAATGGGGACAATTGTAGGGACTGGAGAGGACACGGGTAGGGATGGTAGTTGGAGCTGCAGGAGTTTATAGAGATGGCAGGACTCTTGGTACTGGGGACTACATTGACATGGACAATAGTTGGAGCTGCAGGAGTGAGTGAGATAGGGAGGGCTGAAGGGGCTGGATCAGTTCACACAGCAAGAGAGAATTGTCGTGATTGGAGGGGCCAAAGATGATGATGGTTATAGGGCTGCAGGAGTTCGGAGAACTAGTGAGCGCTGTGAAGGTAGGTTTGAAGCATTCCCATCAGTTTCACAGAGATGTTGAGTTCTGTTCAGGAGTTGATTACAGAAATCGAGAGATTTGCAGATACTGGAAGATATGACAAGACAGAAAGCTGTAGTATTTGAAGAGGTTACGGCATCAGGATGCATTGAGGAGTTGGAGGCTGCTACAGGTGTTAAACATGCAGCAGGGGATCAATAACCTCATATTGATTAGGATGATTGGAAGCTGTGGAGATAAAGAACGAGAATTGCAGGAACTGAAGAATGTCACAGATGAGGAGTAACATATGTACTCGAGGTGTTTAGAACATGAGATGTGCTGTATTCAATGGAGTCAGGGAAGATACAGGGAGATCTGAAGGGACTACAGGTGATATAAAGGATAGTAAGGCTCCTCAGTGTCGGATGGGGGCAGTTTTCACAGACAGGGAGATTCTTTTTTGGGTTGGTGTTATTTACAGAGATTAAGAGTGCTGTATAGAATTGAGGAACGAACAGAGATATGGAAGACTGTAGTTAATGAAGACATTTGTTGTTGTCGGATGCTGAGGTTCTGGAAATTATGTAGACCGGAAAGCTGGACAATCTGCCAGAGCTTACAGAGACAGGAACAGCAATAGAGCCGGAGACACTATCACAGAAAGGGAGTACTGCACACATTGGAGGAGGTTTCCGCTTTAGGGATGGTTGTAGGGGAGTGTAACATTTACACAGATAGGGGTGTAAGAGCTGGAGAATATTATTGAGATGATAAAATGGATGGACAGACGAGGGGAACTTACATTGACAGAATGGGTGATAGCAACAATAGGATGTTACAGAGATAGTGAGTCTTGGAGGAACTGGATTGGGAGAGTCACAGGCATTGGAGTGGGTTCTGCAGGGAGTGCTACAGGGACCTGAGAGGATTACGCAGATAGGGATGATTGTAAGATCTCCACAATATCATCGGCTTTCAGGAGTCGAAGAAGTTACACAGATAAGGAGGGATATTGGAGCTGTGGGAGTTCCCAGGGAATCGAATGTTTGGAGGGTTTGGGTCTGTTTGTAGATAAAGCGATTACTTTTAGGGACAGTAATATGGAACACAGAGGGAGAGTTTAGATTAGAGGCCCCAAAGAATGGAAACAAGCACTTCGGCCAAACAAGTCCACACCAACCGTCCGGAGCGTAACCCACCCAGATCCAAAGCCCTCTGATTTATGCAACTAACACTACGAGCAATTTAGAATTGCCAATTCACCTGACCTGCATATCTTTGGATGTGGGAGGAAACCGGAGCATCCAGAGGAAACCAACGCAGACATGGGGAGAATGTGCAAACTCCACACAGACAGTCACACAACGCTGGAATCGAACCTGGATCACTGGCACCGTGAGGCATCATTGCTCACCACTGAGCCACCGTGCTGCCTCAAATTGCAGAATTACACAAAGAGAGGATGTTTGAGGTGCTGGGAGAAATGTCGGGAATGGAGGAGCAAACAGAGATGTGGAGTGCTGTTGCGGCTGGAAAAGTGTCTGGAGGTGTTTATATAGATAAGGAGGTCGGTAGGGATCGGGGATAGTTACTGAGGTTGTGTGGTGGTATACGCTAGGTGGCAGGAATGTGATCTGCCTGCAGAAGGTTATAGTCATATCAAGTTCTCTTGGGACATGAGGAAGGTACACAAGTGGGTATTTTGGTCTAGCCTGGAGGATTTTACAGAGATGGGGTGGACTGTAGGTATTGTGCAAAACTACAGAAATAGGGATCATTGTACTGAGTGCACGATGAGATTATTGAGATTTGGCATGTTGAGACTGGAGCAATTTACGAATAGGGAGAGATGTCAACATTGGAGTAGGGTTCAAATATACAGCAGGATTATGGGAGGAGTGGAGGATACAGTAATAGGACATTTACTGGAATTACAAGCATTAAAAATGCTGGCGTAGATTAGTTGGGCTGAAAGGTATGTTTCCTTGCTGTATGACACTATCACATGACAAGAGACAGTGTGAGAGAGGGAGGAGAGAACAGAAAGATCCCAGTTTTCAATACAAAATCCTTGAGCGAGGACTGCTTCCCCTCTGTTGTCCTGATGCTCACTATGACAGCACAGGCATGGATAAATAAATGTGAACTCCCGATGCTGTTTCAGGTAGGCTCAGTACAGTAGATTTGAAAGTCATCCTCTCACAAGAGGGTGGGAATTGAACCTGAGACCATCATGCTCTGTGTTCACCCTTCAACACAGTACCTATGTCATATTATCTGAACCAAAGTTCCATCCCTTAAATGTTCTCTGCTCTGTTCACTGTGAGAGATCCTACCTCGCAGCAGGATTTATTGAAGGCTCCAGATCTCACTCTCCATCGCTCTGGCTGACCAACCGTCTTCAATAGTGATAGACGAGACAGGAGTTGGGAATTCTGCTGAGTCAGGAATATCCTGAGTACCTACATGAGGCAGAGAAATAGACAGAATGGTAAATCAGACTGATGCAGTGAGGGTAACACATGGAGAATGGCACTGAGTCCCACAGAGGTCTGGAACATCCCAGTCTCCATCCCAGGAGTGTGCTGCTGCTTCTCTCTGGAGTGGAGAATTCAGTTGGCTCAGGATCTGGAGTAGCTGCAAAAGGTGCAGTCACCGGCAGCAATTAGACCATCACAGTGACAGATACCACATGGAGAGATACTGAGTGATAGCACGAGAGTGCAGGAAGGTATCAGGATCAAACCACGGTCAAGATGAAGGGGTTTGATTCATGCTGCAATGTGATCAATACTCAGGGATGAGTGAGCTATCAGTGGGCTAGGCGATAGCTTAGTGTTACTCTCACTAGCCTGTTCATCCAGAATTTAATGGTGGTGTCAGGGATACCCATCTGACTGCTTAATATCGTATAAATAAGGACATCTGTCATAAGCAGACGGTCTGGCCTACATATGAATCCAGACCTAGAGCAATGGGATTGGCTCTCAACTGCCCTCTGAAATGGTCTGGCAAGCCACTCAGCTCTCGGACAACTGGAAGTGGGCATGAAATGCTGACCAGCCAGAGACAGCAAAATCCTATGAGTGCATTAAAAACAACACTGCTGAAACCAGTGTCCTGGTTAATCATGTCGGTAGGTTTATGGACAGGGCTTTAAACTGGCAGAGAGGATGCAGGAACAGGGTTCAGGTGAAATGAGCTTTCCAAATGCAAAGAGAAAATGTGAAGCCTTGGAACAGCATGGGGATGTGGCTGAAGACAAGCAGAAAGGAACAGGAAGGGACAGAGTTTAACTAAAACTGTACATCAGCAAATCGGTTTGTGACAGGACATTATGGGAAAGAGTAAATAATAATGTTTTTATTTGGAATTGCCAAAATATCTGCAATAAGGTAATAGACTTGTGACACAGAGATAAATGAGATTTGGTCAGCAGAAAAACGTGATTACAGGGTGAACAAAGGTGGAGCATAAATATTCAACGGTAAACAACCTTACAGGATCTCAGGCAGAATGGAAAAGCAAGATGGGAACCCTGACAGTAATGGCAACAAAGGCATTACAGAGAAAGCATTTGGCATCAGATTATGCAGCTGAATCATCCTGAATGCAAATTGTGGGTGCTACTACGTGTCAAAAAATAGGCAGGATAACAGATTTTACACTCCCGACAGTATTGCTCATCCCTGATTTAAACAGGAATTCATTTGAATTTGTAACAAAGGTGGTGTGATAATTTTGGGAGACCTCAACCTTTGCATAATCTGGGACAGACACATTGGCAAGAGTGATATTATCCGAGATCCTCCTTGAATGTTTTTGTCAGAGTTTCTTTGAATAACACACTGTGCAACTTGCTAGGGATGTAACTATCTCAGATCAACAGTTGGTTGATGAAATTGAGTGAAGGAAAATATCACATCGAGATTCTCCAGGAAATTATCCTGGAATTCAAAGAGACTATGACATTTTAAAGTGACCATAAAGCACATCCGAACATCAGTAACAAAGCCAATTACATGATTTTGAGAGAGAACTGACCAAGGTAAACAGGGGAAACAGGCTGAAATGCCAGGCTGTAAATGAACAATGGAAAACATTTAGAGTCAGAGTGTCCTAGAGACGTACAGCACAGAAATAGACCCTTCAGTCCAACTCGTCCACGCCGACCATCTCTCCTTTCCTAATCTTGTCCCATCTGCCAGCACTTGGCACAAATCCCACTAAACCCTTTTTATTCATATACCAATCCAGATGCCTTTTGAATGCTGCAATTGTACCAGCCTCCACCACTTCCTCTGGCAGTACATTCTATACATACACCACACTGCGTGAAAACGTTGCCCTTAGGTCCTTTTAAAATCTTTCATCTCTCACCCTAAACCTATGCCCTCTAGCTTTGGTCTCCACCACCTCAGGGAAAAGACCTTATCTGTTTATCCTGTCCATGCCGCTTATGATTTTATAAACCTCAAGAATGTCACACCTTAGCCTCTGACGCTCCAGGGAAAACAGTCCCAGTCGTTTCAGCCTCTCCCTATAGATCATATCCTCCAACCCTGGCAACATCCTTGTAGATCTTTTCTGAACACTTTCAAGTTTCACAACATCTTTCCGATAGGAGGGAGAACAGAATTGCACGCAACATTCCAACAGTGGCCTAACGAATGACCTGTACAGCTGCAAATGACCTCCAAACTCTGATACCCAATGATCTGACCAACAAAGGAAAGCATACCTAACACCTTCTTCACTATCCTATCTACCTGTGACTCCACATTCAAGGAGCAATGAACCTACACTCCAAGGTCTCTTTGTTCAGCAACACTCCCTCTAACTTTGCCATTAAGTGTATAAATCCTGCTAAGATGTTCTTTCACAAAATGCAGCACCTCGCATTTAGCTGAATTAAACTCCATTCGTCACTCCTCAGCCCATTCGCCCATCTGATCAATATCCCATTGTACTCTGAGGTAACCTTATTCACTGTCCACTATATCTCAAATTTTGGTGTCATCTGCAAACTTATTAAAGGTACCTCTTACGTTCATTTATATAATGATGAAAAGTAGTGGACCCAGCACCGAACTTCGTGGCACACCATCGGCCTCCAGTGTGAAAAATAACCCTCCTGAACCAAATTGTGTCTTCTACCTTTGAGCCAGTTCTGTATCCAAACGACTAGGTCGCCCTGAATTCCATGAGATCAAACCTTGCTAACCGATCTTCCATGAGGAACCTTTTCAACACCTCACTGAAGTCCATGTAGATCACATCTAATGATCTTCCCTCATCAATCCTCTTTGTTACTTATTCAAAAAACGCAATCAATTTCTTGAGGCATGATTTCCCACACACAATGCCATGCTGTCTATCCCTAGTCTCTCATTGCCTTTCTAAATACATGTAACTCCTATCTCGCAGGATTTCCTTCAACAATTTACCCACTACTGATGTCAGGCTCACAGGTCTATAGTTCCCTAGCTTTCCCTGACCACCTTTCTTAAATGGTTAGCCAACCTCCAAACTTCCAGCACTTCACCTGTGATGATCAGTGATACAAATTTCTCAGCAAGAGCCCCATCGATCAGTTCCCTATCTTCTCACATAGTTCCAATGTACACCTGATCAGATCCTGGGGATTTATCTGCTTTTATGCGTTTCAAGAATTCCAGCACCTCCTCCTCTTTAATATGGACGTTTTTCAAGATGTCACTGTCTATTTCCCCACATTCTATATCTTCCATTTCCTTCGGGACTGTAAACACTGATGTAAAACAGTCGTTTAGTATTGCCCCTACTCCTGCGGCTGCACATAAAGGCTGCCCTGCTAATCTTTGAGGGGTCCTATTTTCTCCCTAGTTACCCTCTTGTCCTTTATGTATTTGTAAAAACCCATTGGATTCTTCTTAACCCTATTTGCCAAAGCTATCTCATGTCCCCTTTTTATCCTCCTGATTTCTCTTTAAGTATACTCCTCCTTGCTTTATAGTCTGAGAATTCACTTGACTTGTCGTGTCTATACCTGACAAATGCTTCCTTCTCTTTCTTAATCAAAACCTTTGTTCTCTAGTCATCCAGAATTCCCAACACCCATCAGCATTTCCTTCCATCCTAACTGGAATATTATATACTGTCTCTGAAAATCCGTTATCTCATTTTTGCAGGCTTCCCATCTTCCAATGATAAAGATTTCATTCCCTCAAAATGCAAACTCCTCAATTTCTGCATCTCACAAAACTGTTTCTTGAAAATAATGAAAAAATAGAGAACATTCTAAACGAAGGCTTTGATGAGGTGAGCTTTGATCAGTCCTGTAGATCTGGAGATCACCACCTGCACGGTGAGTGCTTTCTCCCAGAGCAGCACCAGATCACTGTCAGGCACACAGACAGAATGAGCAAATACATTCCCATCTGAACTCACATCTCCCAGCCTGGAAATCTGAAGTTGTGCACGAATATTCTGGTAAAATCTCAAAAAATTATTCAATAAGATCGGCCTAAAAATATAATCAAAAACAAATCAGCCACTCACACTAAAACATCCTTCATGTCCCACACCCATTCTCGATCCCATCCTGCAGGTTATACGAATCCCACTACCGCTAACCTCTTGAAGGATCTTCATCCCCTCCTACATTTGTACCATCCTCCATTTACTGCAGCCCTTCCTACCTCCGCAACATGGCCCAGACTCGACAACTCTTCCTTCCTATGCAATATTCCCCAGAATGGCACTGGAGTATGGTGGTGTTTACAGAGTTAGGGATGGATATCAGGACAGGAGGATTTTGCATTTATTAGTAATATTGAAGTGACTAAAATTGGCTTCGGTAATTTTCAGTACTCATGCCAATAAAGGAGGTTACAGAGCTAAAGAGGATTGTAGGGACTGGAAGACGTTTCGCAGTTTATGAGTTTTGTGGGGACTGGGGGAAGGTACCAAAATAGGGAGGGTTTAAGATTGAAGGATTCTGCTGAAAACCTCTACTGAGTTAAAGGCAGGATTCTATGTAGTGTGGAGTAACACAAGAATCTTGGGGTCCACGTTCAGAGATCCTTCAAAGATGTCAGCCAAGTTGATAGGGTGGGAAGAAGGCATGTTTTGTGTTAGCTTTCCTTAGCAGGGGGATTGACTTGACGACCATTGAGGTTGTGCTGCAGCTCCACACAGCCCTGGTTAGTCCACTCTTGGAATATTGTGTTATGTTCTGGTCACCTCATTATAGGAAAATGTGGAGAGGGTGCAGAAAAGATTTATCAGGATGATTTCTGGATTGGAGGGCAGGTCAAATGAAGAAATGTTGGGGAAGTCAGGGCTTCTCTCATTGGAATTGAAAAGGATGAGACCTGACTTGATAGATGTGTACGAGCTGATGGGAGGCATACATAGAGTGGGTGGCCCGAGAATGTTCCTATTGTGAAAATGGCTATAATGGTGGGGCATAATTTTAAGGTGCTTGGAGGAAGGTTTATGGGAGATGACAGAGGTAGGTACGTTACACGGAGAGTGGTGGGTGTGTGGAATGCACCACCAGCGTTGGTGGTAGAGAGAGTTACATTAGGGACATTTAATTAATTTTTTGAAACGCAGATGGATTATAGTAAAATTAATTTCTCAAAATGGAGACCTGTGACCAGTGGTGTTCCACGAGGATCCGTGCTGGGTCCCCTGTTGTTTGTGATATACATAAATGATTTGGAGGAAGGTATCAATTGCCTGATTAGCAAGTTTGCAGATGACACGAAGATTGGTGGAGCAGTAGATAGTGATGGGGACAGTCAGAGAATACAGCAGTGTATAGATCGATTGGAGAGATGGGCAGAGAAATGGCAGATGGGGAGTTCACTCCAGGCAAATGCGAGGTGATGCATTTCAGAATGTTCAATTCAATAGCAAGCTAAATGGAAAAGTCCTGGGGAAAATAGAGATCTGGGTATTCAGGTCCATTGTTCCTTGAAGGTGGCAACGCAGGTCAGTAAAGTGATTAAGGCTGCATACAGCACACTTTCCTTCATTGGACGGGCTATAGAGTAAAATAGTTGGTAGGTCATGTTACAGTTCTATTTGATTTTGGTTCGGCCACATTTGGAATGATACATACAGTTCTGATCACCACATTACCAAAAGGATGTAGATGCTTTGGAAAGGTTGAAGAGGAAGTTCACCCAGACGTTGTCTGGTATGGAAGGGACCAGCTATAAAGAGAGGTTGAATAGATTCGGATTAATTTTATTAGAAAGACAAAGGTTGACCGAGGACCTGATTGATGTCTACAAATTCATGAGATGTATAGACATGGTGGATTGCAAGAAGCGTTTTTCTCCAGAGTGTGGAACGCAGTTACTGGGGTCACAAACTCAAAGTGAGAGGGGAAAGGTTTAGGGCAGATAACCGTGGAACGGTCTTTATGCTGAGGGTGGTAGGGGTCTGGAACATGTGGCCAGCGGAGGTGGTAGAGGCGGGAACAATGAGGTCCTTTAAGATTCATGAATGGGCAGGAAGCAAAAGGATACAAATCCTTAGAAAATAGGCAGCAGTTTAGGCAGAGGATCTGGATCGGCACAGGCGTGGAGGACCAAAGGGCTTGTTCTTGTACTGGGATTTTCTTTGTTCTTTTCTCCTTTGAGTTGTCTGCAAGTTGGTTTGATCTTAAAGTATGATAAAAGATCAGTACATTATCAAGAGCCGAAGGGCCTGAGCTGTGCTGTACTGTTCTGTGTTCTAAATAGGGAGGGTCACAATGGCAGGAAGGTGTTTCGGGAGGCTTGAGAGGATGAGATCTGAATGGTAGATACAACTGAGAAGGTTTCCTCGGAGTGCCAGAGGCAACAGAAACACCAATGACCTGATCTGGAGCAGATGACGCAGACTGGGAGGGTGGTGGGGACTGGAGGTGCTTCACAGGGAGGGAGGACCATAGAGCCACGGTGTGTTCCAGAAATGTGGAGAGATGTAGGGCCTACAGGAGTTCATGGAGATGGCGAGGTTGGGATGGATGGAACAGTATACACAGATAACAATGTTGGTAGGATGGAGTGGTTTACACAGACAGGAGTGTTTTAGGTTAATGGAGACGTTTAGAGAGAAAGTGGGTTGTGTCGACTGGAGGACAAAAAGAGTTATGGATGGTAGTCATGGATGATGTTTATCGACACAGGAAGGTTTAGGTTCTGCAGATTCGTTAGATACGGAGGGTGTGGAGTCTGACAGATTTTCCAGAGGGCAGTAATTTTGGTTGGAGACAGGTTCACAAATAAGGGAGCATTAGTAACCTCCTCCAGAATGGTAAAAGTGGGAAGGGTTTACACAGATAGAGGTGTAAGTGCTGGAGAAGTTTATGGAGATGAGTAGTGGATAGAGAGGCTTGAGGAGATGACATTAATATTGGGGTGCTAGTGATGGCAGGATGTTACACAGATAATGAGTCTTATAGGAACTGAAAGTCACATGATTTGGGGTTGGTTCTGCAGGTTGGGAGTTCTGCAGGGACCTGAGAGGCCTTTTGGGTTTCCCCAGATTGAACGTGTCTTTCAGACTGTAAGAGGCTACATAGATACGGAAATATTAAAGACAATGTGTGCCTTCCTTTTTTTCCTGAACCAAGTGACGACACCTCCCATCGGCCAGGGATTCCTAAACCAGCTAGCTTTTCCCTTCACCCTAACAGGGACATACTGGATTCTTGATATCCCACTCCCATTTGCCAGTCATTCAAACAGACTGACCCAATCGTGTTTAGTTATGATTTGGACATGCCGGTATTGGACTGAGGTGGGCAAAGTTAATATTCACACAATACCAGGTTATAGGCCAGCAGGTTTATTTGCAAGCACTAGCTTTCGAAGCACTGCTTCTTCATCAGGTGGATGTGGAGCACAATCCTAAGGCACCGAATTTATAGCAACAGGATGGCAGTGTCATGGAAAGAAATATTAAACAAGCTTAGATTAATTCTTTCATCTTTTAGAGTGACCACTAGCGCTTCCAAATCTAGCACTTTCAAATACAGAGGGAGCTCGATTATCCAAATATCAATTAACCTAATATCAGATTATCCAAAGGAGATCTCGAGGTCCCGATAGAAACATTACATCAAAGAGCTGTTTCAACCCTGATTGTTTTTTTTTGTTTAAACTGATTAAAAGCGACTTCAGCTGACTGAAATGGTGCCGAGAACAGTCCTGGACATCGAGCCCAGACACCATCTCCAAATGAATGACCTCCCATCCTCTCTCCCTCTCCCCACAATTCCCCTGGAATTCTATATAGAGGTGAATCCTAAACCCCCTTTCCCCATATATTCTCCAGAACAGTGTCCTGTACAGGGCGGAAATGTTGAGTAAAAAGGTGTGTGCAGCTGTCTGAACGTGTGTGTGCATGTGGGTGTGTGCTATTGAAGACGTACCCCACCAAAAGCAGTACCTATCTCACTGTTGGTGTCCACTCCAGCTGCCCAGAAGGGGGAGGGGATGAACGGGGGCAGGGGGCCGGGGACACGGACGTGGGCATGGATTGGATGGTGGGTGTGGTGGGCAGGGTGCGGTGTTGGATGTGTTTGTGGACAGGCTGAGGGTGATGTCGAAGGTGTTTAGGAAGTCAGGGCAGGCGACGGGTGGAGGGTGGTGTCAGAAGATTTTGGGGGCAGGGGTCACTGTTGGGTGGGTTTGGGGCAGTTGGGCTGGCGACATTAAGGGGCAGGTGAGGGCGGTTTGGATGTGTTTGGAGGCGAGCGGGTTTGGTTGGGGATCTGGCAGGGCGTGGGGCCTCGCTCATGGCTTGCTGTTGCCTCGTCACCTGAACAGGGTGCAGACTGGACTGAAAACTCTGAGCCCCAAAAGGAATGGCATTTAATCGATTAACCAGATAATCAATTATCCGAACAAAACATCGCCCGCCCATCACGTTCAGATAATCGAGATTCCTCTGTAAACCATCTGATCTAAAACCTGGTGTTTTATGATTTTTGCCATCACCCAATCAACCCCTGCTCGACCTTGCTGGATGGCCCCAATATTGACCCAGTTCCAGTTTAAGACCTAAATCTGTCAACCTGTCTGATCTTTTCCATTAGTATGTTAAAACAAAGGCAGTTGTGGTCACTGGATGCAATGTGCTCTCCGAATGATACTTAAGTCACTTGCCTGACCTCGGTTCCTGAGGGGACGTCCAGTGTTGCATCCGCTTGAGTAGAGTAGAACCCTCTACGTCTTGGTTTTGGAAACTTTCTTAGACATTTTTGACAAATTCCACTCATTACGGGCCTTTTACACTCTGGGTGACCCAGTCAATCCAGGGACGTAAACATCTCCACCCAATACTACTTTATTATTTTTATAGGTACCTGCAATCTCACTACACATTTGCCCCTCTCATACCCGCTGGCTATTTGAGGGTCTAGAACACAATCCCAGCAGACTGATCACCCCCTTTTTGTTTCTAACTTTTAAATATATGGACTCATTTGATGACTGCTTAACAGTATTGTCCCGAAGCACTGTTGTTATGTCCTTCCTTATCAAAATGACAACTCCCACTCCTCACTTACTTGTCCTTCTGTCACACCTGTAGCTTCTGTATCCTGGAACACTGAGCTGCCAGTCCTGCCCTTCTCTCAGCCATGTTACTGTTATGGCTGTAATATCCCAGTTCCCAGAGCCAATCCATGAACTGAGCTCGTCTGCCTTACCAGTCAGGCCTCGTGTGTTGAAATAAATGCCTTTTAAACCAGAAGTCTTTTCCCTCAATTCTCTGTGCTCCCGGATATCCTGAATAGGTAACTTGATCTTGATGGCTGATGAATTTCCTCTGACTTTCCGATGGTCCCTCTCTTACTGAGAGTCTCAATTCCCTGCCAAAGTAATTGAAATCCTCCTGGGTAACACGAGGAAATCTCCTCCCTGGGATACTGGTGCCCCTCTGAACCAAGTGCAAACCCTCCCTTTGTACAGGTCATCTCTACCCCAGAAGAGACTCCAATGATACAAGACTGAACATCCTGCCCGCTACACCAGCTCCTCAAGCCACACATCCATCTGGCCTCTCTTTCTATTTCTATCGTAACTGGCACGTGGCAATGGGAATAATCTGGAGATCATTAATGTCAATATCCTGCTTTTTTAACTTCTCACCTAACTCCCTGTACTCGTTTCTCAGGACCCCATCCCTTTGTTTACCCCGTCATGTGGATTGACATGCACAATGACCTCTTGCTGTTCACCCTCTCCTTCAGAATGTTCAGTAACCACTCAGAGACATCCTTGACCTGGCACCCAGGAGACAGCACGCCATCCTGGGGTCCCTTCTGTAGCCACACAGCCTCCTGTCTGTCCCCCACACACCTGAGTCTCCCATCAGCGTTGCGATCATTAGAGAGGATCTGGCAAACATATACTGGGAGGACTATCTACAGTTGGGTCCATATTAGGAAAGTGGAATATTTTAAAGTGATGCTGTGAGAATGCAGAGCCAGTGTGCTCCTTGAAAAATGAATAGTAAAGGCATCAAGTCCAACAAATACTGATCAAGTGATATCGTGAGTTTGATAAAGAAAATACAGTGTAATAAAATCAGGTGAAGCCCTTCACAAGTATAGAGAGTGCGAGTGGGTTTGGGAAAATGAGGGACGAACAATTGTCATGAAATATATTTGGTAGATACGATTGCGGGAAAACCACAGCTATTTTATGAGCATCGTGAGAGTAAGTGGATTCCCAGTGAAAGAAGGAGGCCTGTGAGAAACCAAAGGGACAATCTATGCATGGAGCCAGAGGAAGTAGGTGACGTCTTCAAATGAATACTTCCCATTGGTATTCACACAGGAGAAAGGCATTGTGGCCGGTGATTTCAGTAGGGATGGTAAGTTTCCAGAACATGTTAAGATCAATAAGAAGGAGTTATTAAACATTTTCACAGGCATAAAGATGGACAAATCGCCAGTGCTCAATGAAATGTATCCCAGGCTGCTATGGGAGGTAAGGGAGGAGATTGCTGGGGCCCTGGTGGATATGTTTAATACTTTGGTGGCCACAGCTGAAGTTCTGAATGACTGGAGGATGGCTAATGTGGTTCCTTTGTTCAAGAAGGGCAGCAGGGAAAAGGCCAGATAATTACAGAGCAGATAGTCTGACAGCTGTGTGTGGGCGGGGGGGGGGGGGGGGGGGGGCAGGAATTGGGAACAATTTTGAGGGACAGGATGGATCAATAACTGGAAAGGCAGCGATCGATAAGTGATATTCTGCATGGATTTGTAAGAGCGAGATAATGTCTGATGAAATCAGCTGAGATTTCTTTGAAATCACGATTGAAGATATTGATGAGGGCCATACAGATGTTATGATTTACATGGAATTCATTAAGGCCTTTGACAAGGTCCCACGCGGAAGGCTAGTCCAGAAGGGAAGAGACCATGGCATCAAAGGCAAGTTGGCAAATTTGATCCAAAATTGTTGGAGGGTTAGTTTTGTGATTGAAAGCCTTTGCCCAGCGGGTGTAACAAAGGGATCTGTGCAGAAGCCATTGCTGTTCATTATGGGCATTAATCACTCGGAAGTGAAAGCAGAAGGTATCATTAGTAGGTTTGCAGATGACATGAAAGGTGAGGGTGTTGTCCACAGTGAGGGGGATGGTCTCAGGCTACAGTCTGAAGTTTGAGGCTGGGACAGAATTTCAACAGAGTAATTTCAATTGATAAACAAGCAAGAGCACAGCAGGCAATGAGGGAATACTCATCAATTAAACTGCATTTACTTTGATGTGAAATGCCTGACAGGTAAGGCAGATGAACACACGGTATGGATGGGAACATGGGACTGGGAAATCACAGCAATTACAGAAATATAGCTAAGGGAGGGACAGGACTCGCAGATCATTGTTCCAGAGGACAGATTCAACAGGAAGGATAGAAGGGGAGGCAAGAGAGGAGGGGGAGTGGAGTTTTTGATCAGTGAAAACATCACTGCAGCACTGAGAGAGGATATTCCTGGGGATCGCCCTGTGAAGCTGTATTAGTAGAACTGAGAATACGTTTGAATGGTCAGTTTGATATGACTGTACTACAGGCCCGCAGTAGTCAGCGGGAAATTGAGCAGCAAATACGTCGGAGATCTCAGATATCTGTAAGAATGATAGGATTGTAATGGTCCGGGATTTTAACTTTCTAAACCTAGACTGGAACTGCCATAATGTTCACAGCTTGGATGGGAGGGATTTGTTCAGTGTGTTCAAGAAAACTGTCTCAGTCAGCATGTAACTGTTTCGGCTGGAGGAAGGGATGAAACCTGACCTCCCTTCGGGAAACAAGGGAGAGAAAGGGGCTGAAGTGTTTATGGGGGATCACTTTGGCAAAGTCACCACAATTCTATTAGTTTGAAAATAGCGATGGAAAAGGACAGGCCTGGTCCACAAGTTAAAGATCAAAACTGGCCTTGCCCTGGTCCAGAAGGTATTAGGCAAGACTGTCCAAAAGTTGATTCATGGAGGCTATTTGGAAGTAAAGGGACGTCGGGCAAGTGGGATTATTTCAAAAGAGAGATAAATTAAGATTTCAGGAGCAGAATATTCCTGTTAGTGTGAAGGACAATGCTGACACAAGTGGGAAAAATTGGATGACTGGGAATATTGAGGTTCTGGTCAAGACAAAAGGGGGCACATGTCATATACAGCCAGCTGGATTATGTCAATCCCTTGAAGAACATTGTGGGTGTAGTAATATTCTTCAGAGGGAAATCATGAGGGCCCAAGGGGAACTGACAGAGCTTTGGCAGATAAGGTTCAGGAAAATCCAAAGAGATTCTACAAGTGTATTAACAACAGAAGATTAACTCGAGACAGAACGTGACTCCATAAAGATCAACGAAGTCATCCATGTGTAAACCCACAGGAAATAGGTGCGATCTGAAACAAAAATTTCAAGTCAGAACTTACTGTGGAAAAAAAACACTGGGAAAGCAGGGAAATAAACATTGATGTGTTCAAAGAGTCCACATTGGAGAACAGGAGGTGCTGAAGGTTTTAAAACGCATTAAAATTAGACAACTTCCTGGGAAATAATCAAGTAGATCCCAGGACATTGGGGTAAGATAGGGAAGAAACTTACAAAGATATTTGTATCACTGACAACCACGGGTGGTGAGCTGGGAGCGGGAGGGTGGCTAATGTTGTGCCAGTATTTAGGAAAGGCTGCGAGGGAAAGCCACGGACATAAACACCAATTAGCTTGATGTCAATGGTGCCAATGTTGTTGGAAGCAATTCCACGGTACAGGAGTTACATGCATTTGGAAAGGAATGATTGATTAGAGATAGTCAGCACCGCTTTGTGCGTACAGAGAATTGTCTCTCAAACTTGATAGAGTTTGTTGAAGAGGTGACCAAGGAGATGGATGAAGGCAGAGTAGTGCACGTTGTCTATACTGACTTCAGCAAGGCCTTTGACAGAGTTTATCGTGGTGCACTGGTTAGTAAGTTTAGATTACATGTGATCAGGGAAAGCGAGACAAACGGACACAAAATTGGCTTAACAGTAGGAGACAGAGGATTTTGGGAGAGGGTTGTTGTGCAGACTGCGGGCGTCTGAGAACCGGTGTGCCATAAGGATCGTTGCAGGGCCCACACATGTACATTATTGACATAAACGAGAATATATGAATTATTGTTTGCAAGTTTGTGGATAGTAAAATACTTGTTATAGTTGGCAGTGAATACAGTTATCAAAGGTGATCTTAATCAACTGAGCCAGTGGGTCAAGAAATGAAAGATGGGAGTTGAATTCAGGTGTTGGATTTTGTTAAGATAAACCAGGGAGGACTAACATAGTTAATGGCAGTGCTCTAGGCAGTGTTGTCGAACGGAGAGTGACCAAGGGGTGCAGCTACATTGTTCCGTGGAAGTGGCGTCACAGGTGGACAGGGCGGGGATTAGGCACACTTGCCCTCATGGATCAGAGCACTGAGTACCTGAGTTGGTACATCATGATACGGCTGTACAAGACATTGCTGGGTCTCCATTTGGAGTATTGTGTAGAATTCTGATCCTCCTGATTCAGGAAGCATTTTCCGAAACTGCAAAAGGAGCGAAGGTTGACAGAGATGTTACTGACACTGGAGGGTTTGACAGAAACAGAGAGGCTGGAGAAGCTGGAAAGCAAAACAGGGTGATGAGATAGCTTTGGCAGATGAGGTTAAGTAGAATGCAAAGAGATTCTACAGCATACAAGTGCAAAAAAGCAACTAGAGAGACAAGAGGAGCCATCAAAGATCAAGAAGGCCATCCATACTTAGAACCACAGGAGATGGGCACGACCTGAAATGAATACTCCATGTCAGAACATACTGTGGACAAAGACTAGGAAACAAAGGGAAAGAAACAGTGATGGTTTGTAAAGAATCCCCATTACAGAAGAGGTGGTGCTGGAGATCTTAGAACATAAAGGTAGAGAACGCCCGAGTCCTGAACAAGTGTATCCCACAACAATGTGGCAAAGTCACAGCGGGGACCGTGGCAGAGATATTTGTATCATGGTCCTTTGTATTTCCTTTGGGCGGAGGTGGCTGAGGGGTGACCTTATAAATGTTTATAAAACCATGAGGAGTATACGTCGGGCGAATAGTGAAGGTCTCTACTTCAGGTTAGGGGAAGCCATAACTAGAGGGCAGAAATATGAGGTGAGAGGGGAAATACTTAAAAGCGACCAGAGGAGAACTTTTCCACACAAAGGATGGTGCACGTATGGAATGGGTGTCTGGGGAAGGGGTAGAGAAAAGTAAAATTCCAACATGGAAAAGACATTTGGGCAGATACATGGAGAAGAGAAGGTTTGACGGGATGTGGACCAAACACATGCAAATGCGACTCGCTCATGAACAGTGATCAGCATGGACTAGTTGGATGGATGGAACCGTCTCCATGCTGCATGCCTCTGTCTCTAGTTATTGGAGGAGGAGACTATAGAGATAAAGCATGATGTCGACACTGAAGAAAGTTAGAGAGGTAGGGATAATAGTTAGAAATACAGTACATTTCAAATATGGGGAGGGACCATAGGGAAATGGAGGTTACAGGGACAGGAACTGTTATAGGAGTTACAAATTATTGAAGACACTGGTCCACGAGACATGGTATATGTACAGTGTTGGAGGGGGAACACAGAACAGAAAGATCCGAGGCAGCATTACCACTCACTCATGGGAAGTCTGCTTTACCCTCTGTTATTCTGGTGCTCACTAAGACAGCACAGGCCTGGATTGATAACTGTGACACTCCCGATACTGTCTCAGAAAAACAAAACTTACAGTAGACGTGGTGATTGAACCTGGTGTGTGTGTCTGTACACTGCTCCACCTCCAGCACTGTTAGCTGATGTTTGGAGCCCTCTCGCTGCTCTCTGCTCTCTGCTCTGTGCATGGTGAGTGATCTTACCTCACTGCAGGATTTATTGAAGGCTCCAGATCTCTCTGCCCTTTGTCTCTCTGGCTGACCAACCATCTTCAATGTGGTGATAGATAAGACACCCAAAGGCTGGGAAATCTATTGAGTCAGGAAATTCCTGAGTTCCTACAGGAGAGAGAGAAATAGACAGAATGGGAACTTAGACTGATGAAGTGAGGGTCACACATGGAGAATCGTACCGTGTCCCACAGAGATCTGGAAAATCCCAGTCTCCATCCCTGGCCTGTGCGTCTCTCTGGAGTGGAGAATTCTGTTGGCTCAGGATCTGGAGTAGCTACAAGAGTGAGAGACACTGACAGGAGCAGCAATTAGAACCACATGGAGTGAGACTGAGTGATATCATCAGAGTGCAGGAAGAAATCAGGATCAATTATGAAGGAAAAACAGGTTTAGCTTCTTGATACATTGGTATCAGTGTTCAGGGATAAATAGCCTGTGAGCAGACAAAGTAATATCCGAGTGATATTGTTGCTAGAGAATGTATCCCAAACCTCAGCTAATGTTCTGGAGAGGCAGGTTTGAACCACATCGTCTGAAATGGTGGAATTTGAAATAAATTATGTTCAAAATAGTAATTGACAATCTAGAAATACCATTACTGACGTACAATAAATCCAAACACTTGTCATTCAGAGAAGGACATCTGCCCATTCTCACGTGGTCTGCACGACATAGTCATAGCAAAGTGATTGCCTCTCAATTACCCTCTGAAATGGTCGAGCAAGTTACTCAGCGTAAGGGCAGCTAGGGCTGGGCAAGAAAGGCTGGTCAATCAGAGACACCCACATTCCATACCTGATTTCAAAATAAAATCCATTAAGATGGGGTCCCACCGGAACTGAGCTTGGAACAGCATCCTGGCCAATCATGTCGGTAGGTTTATGGACAGGGCTTGAAACTGACAGAGGGTTCAGATGAAAGGAGTTTTCCAAATCCAAATAGAAAAGATGACGCATGTGAACAGCATGGGGATGTGGCTGAAGACAAGAAGATAGGAACAGGAAGGGACAAATTTTAATGACAACTGTACATCAGCGAATCGATGTGTGACAGGAAATTGTAGGAAAGAGTAAATTATGTTATTTTTGGAATGGAAAAACTCTCTGCAGCAAGGTGGGCTGATTTGTGCCACAGACATAAAAGAGATTTAGACACCAGGGAGACATGGTTTCAGGGTGAACAAAAGGTGGACATAAATATTCAATGGTTCACAACCTTGCAGAAACTCAGGCAAAATGGGTAACGCTAACAATAATGGGTATCAAAGGCATTACAGAGAAAGCATTTGGTTTCAGACCATGAAGTCGAGTCAGTCTGAATGTAAATTCTGGCTACTACTTGCCAAGGACACAAGCACCAGAACAGTTTTAGGCCACTTGACAACATTTCATTGCTCATCATTGCATTAAAGAGGAAGTCATCGAAATTTTTAATAAAGAAAATGTAGTGAAACTCCAATGTTATTATAATCTTGACAATCACACCGACAAGAGTGATATTCAAATAGGAGATTGTAGAATTTTTTCAGTGTTTTTTTTGAATAACATATTGTGCAACTGGCATGGGATGTAACTACCTCAGAGCCACCGTTGTGTCATGAAACTTAGTGAGTAATGTCACCTGGGGAGATCTTCTGGGAAAATGTGTAAAGTGCAGTTTAAAGTAATATAAAATTTTAAAGTGAATCACAGAAAGGATAAGCTACATCTAGAAACTAAAACATTCAATTACATGAGTTTGAGAGGAGAACTGACCAAGGTAATAGGCTAAACATGTGTCTGTAAATGAACAGTGGAAAACATTTGAATGAACAGTGTAAAACACTCAACAAAAGGACATTCCATTGAAGCAGACAAAACCTCAACAAGGAATTCCTACCCATCCCTCACTCAGGACAAAATGGATCATATCATATTATGAGGCTTAGACGATTACCACAAAGTACTTAAAATCCTGAAATGAGAGAGAGTTTAAGCAGTCAGTGTTAAAGGGATTGCAAAGCGTCTGCAAGCAGGGGGGAGGACATTGGGAAGAGGAATCTTTGTCAGGGTTTAATGACACAATAGGAACAGGGAAAGGTGAAGGTGCTGGAGGTGGTGAGAGTGTTACAGAGAGTGATCCGGGCCTGAACAGTGTTAGAAAGCCAAGTACAGATTGCTACAGCTGGAGAGGTTTGCAGAGGTAGGAAGAGACATAAGCATCTTTATTTATTCATTCACGGGATGAGGGTGACACTGATTGGACAGCATTCTTTGTCCCAATGCTAATTACCCAGAGGGCAGATCAGGGTCAGCCTTATCGCTGTGGATCTGGATTCACATGTAGGCTAGACCAGGTTGGAATGTCAGATGTCCTTCCCTAAAGGAGCTAATTGAACAACTGATCAACAATGCTTTTATGGAGGCGGTACCAATGTCTTGTACAGCCACAACATGACATCCCAACTCCTACTCTCAATCCTTTGCCCTATGAAGGTAACCATCACAAACAGCTGCTTCACCAGCCTGTCTACCAGTGTCGCCACTCGCAAGGAATTGTGTACCTGCATCACTGGGTCACTGACTGGCAACACTACCCAGGGCCCGAACATTAACTGCACAAGTCCCACCCTGGTCTGTTTCACCAAAATGGAACACTTCACATTTATCTAATTAAACCCTATCTGCTATTCTTCAGCCCACTATCCCAGCAATACTGTCTATCCTGTTGTTTGATAGATAACCTTCTTCACTATCCAATTTACCACCAATTTTTTGTCACCCAAAAAACTTACTTACCAGGAAACCAATATTGGGACCCACTACACCGCTGGTCACATGTCTCCAGACAGAAAAACAACATGTCTCCCATCACCCTCTGTTTCCTACCATCAAGCCAATTTTTTATCCAGTTCCTCTCTCCTCCTGAATGCCAATTATCTAGGCTTATTACCCAGTTTACCACATGGAACATAGAACACAGAACAATATAGTACAAGACCCTTCGGCCATGATGCCATGCCAACCTTTAATCTGTCTGTGAGATCAAATTAACCTACATGCCCTTCATTTTACTGACATCCATGTGCCTATCCAAGAGTCCATTAAATATCCCTCATGTATATGTCTCTCCTACCACCGCTGCCAGTGCATTCCAACGACGCAACACTCTTTGTGTAAAGAACCTATCTCTGAAATTTCTCCTTACCCATCCACCGATCACCTTAAAATTATTTATGCCCACTGACAATAGCCATCTATGCCATGGTACAACGAAGTCTCTCACTATTCACACTATCTATGTCTCACATCATCTTGTTCACCTCTACCAAGTCGCCCATCATCCTTCTTCACTTCAATGACAAAAGGCTTACCTCCCTGAACCTTTCATCATAAGACATGCTCTCCAGCACAGACAGCATTCTAGTAAATCTCCAATTTACCCTACCTAAAGCTGCCTCCCTGTAATGAGGGGATCAGAACTGAACGCAATATTCCAAGTGGGTTCTAACCATGGCTCTATAGAGCTGCAGCTTAACCTCACGGCTTGAAAACCCAATCCCCCAGCAATTGAAAGGCTGCACAACATATTCCTTCTAAACAAACCTATCAGCTTGGGTGGCAACTTTGAGGGATCGATGGACGTGGAATCCAAGATCTCTCTGTTCCACAACACGACCAAGCATTCTGCCTTTAACCGTGTATTCTGCATTCAAGTTCGACCTTCCAAAATGAATCATTTCACACTTTTCCTGATTAAACTCCATCTGCCACTTCTCAGCCCAGCTCCACGTCCTGACAATATCCTGCTGCAACCAACAACAGACCTCTACACTATCCACCACTCCAGCAAACTCCATGTCATTGGCAAAATTACTAACCCATTCTTCCACAACTACATCCAAGTAGTTATAAAAAAAATCACAAAGAGCAGAGTTCCTGCAATCGATCCCTGCGGGACACCACTGGTCACCGAGCTCCATACTGAATGCTTCCCATCTATCATCACCCTCTGTCTTCTATGAGCCAGGAATTCCATATCCAAACAGACAGGTTTCCTGTATCCCATGCCTCTGTTTCTTTTCTGAATGAGCCGTAAAGGTGTTTTGTCACATTCTCGAAGGATTCAATAAGATTTGTGAGGCTTGACCTGCCCCTTATAAAGCCCTGCTGACTATCTCTAATCAAACTATGCTTTTCTACGGAGGTATAAATCCGCGCTCTCAGAGTCCTCTCCAATAATTTGCATACCACAGACATAAGAAAGTGAGGTCTGTAATTCCCAGGATTATCCCTATTCCCTTCCTTGAAAAAGGGAGTGACATTTGCCATCATCCAATCATCTGGTGCGACTCCGGTGGTCTGTGAGGGCGCAAATGTCATTGCCAAAGGCGCAGCAATCCCTTCCCTCGCTTCCTGTAGTAACTTTGGGCATATCTCGTCTGCTCCAACAGACGTATCTATCTTTATGTTTTACACAATTCTCAGCACATCCTCCTTCTTAACACCAACCTGTTCACATATATCAGTCCTTTTCACGCTGTCCTCACAAATGACAAGGTCCTTCTCAGTAGTGAATACTGATGCATAGTATTCATTAAGGACCTCCTCTACCTCCTGTGACTCCACGTACATGTTCCCTCCACTATCCTTGAACGGCCCTACCCTCACGCTGATCATCCTCTTGTTCCTCACATAAATGGAGATTGCCTTATAGTTTTCCATAATCCATTCCAACAAAGTTTTTTCATGTCTCATTCTAGCTGTTCTAACTCCATTCTTCAGTTCCTTCCTGGCTACCTTCAGTGAGTCCCCAGAGTGTGGAAATAGGCCTCTTGGCTCAGCAACTCCATACGGACCCTCTGAAGGACATCCCAACAAAAACCATTCACCTAATCTGCACATCTTTGCACGGTGGGTGGAAACTGGAGCACCTGAGGACCCCACGCAGACATGGGGAGAACGTGTAAACTCCACACAGACTGTCGCCCAGGACTGGAATCGAAATCGGTTCCCCAGTGCTGTAAGGCAGCCGTGCTAACCACTGAGGCATCGTGCCACACTCATATGACCCTATAGAGGTCTAATGATCCTTATGTAAGCGTCGTTTTTCCTCTTAACTAGATGTTCAATAACCCTTGGAACCTTGTCAAATGCTTTGCTGACATCCATTTGGACAGCGCTAACTGCTCTGCCTTTACCAATCTCTTGGCCACCTCCACGAAGAGTCAATCCAGTTTGTGAAACACGGTTTTCCACTCATAAAGCCATGCTGACCATCTAATCAGTCCTTGCCTTTCCAAATATACGTAGCTCCTTTCTCTCAGAATCTCCTCCAACAACTTCCCCATCAATGGGCTCAAGGGGCTGTAATTTCCTGGCTTTCCCTGCAACCCTTAAGTGCTGGAACAGCATTCGCCAACCTCCAGTCTTCCAACACGTCACTGTGGCTGTTGATAATATAAATATCTCTGTAAGGGACACTGCAATCTCTTCCCAAGCTTCCCATAATATTCTCCGATCGACCTAATGAGCTCCTGAGGATTGATCTATCTTGACTTGTTTTAATATTCCACCACTTTCTCTTCTCTGTTGAGGATTTTTTCCAAGACATGGCAATTTATTTCCCAACGTTCCCGAGTTTCCATGTCTTTCTCCAGAGTAAATACTGACAAGACTTTTTTTTGTTTATGATCTCACCCATCTCCTCTAGTTCCACACATAGCCGACCTTATTGACCTTTAAGGGCCCTATTCTCAACCAAGATTTTTTAGCCCTTATTGAAACTCACACAAAGGCTTCTGAAATAAACCATATCCACCGTACCAACACCCACCCCCACCACACCCTTATCGATTCTGTCATTTATATTCACACCAACAAATAAAATCCAACAGGCTCAAAAACAAATTCTCTTTTATAAAATATGTTTCTAAGAGTCAAGTTACTTTTTATTGATATGTTGTTTCTCACTCATTGCAACATGCTCCTGACTTTCTGTCAGGCTAACAGTACTTGTTTTTAGACTGGAAACATAAAGGTTTGTGCGAGTTCTTGTTTATCAATCAGAAAAAAAAGTAGCTTACAGTGTCTTCAAGTAACAGAGAAGGCAAATCAAATGCTGCCATTTTTTACAGAGGGAATGGAGGCTAAATATAGGGAGGTCTTACTAAAACGATGCAAGGTACAAGTCAGACTACACTTAGAATATTATGAACAGCATGTGTGCCCGAAGGAAAGGTATTGTTGTATCAGAGGCAGGCCAGATAATTTTCACTCGGATGATATTGGGAATGGAGAGATTTTATAATAGAAGTGGAGTAGATTGAGAATGAACCAATTAAAGTTAAGAAAAATGAGAGAAAAACTGAATGAAACATGCAAGATTCTGAAGTGCTTTGATCGGCTAAATGCTGGGAAGTTAGAAAATAGAACAGTGCAGCATAGCAATAGGCCCTTCGGCCCACCACAATGCTATTCTCAACTCATCCCATCTGAATGTACATGGCCCATATCCCTCTATTCCCTGCCTGTTCATGTTTCTGCCTAAATGCCACTTCAAAACTTTACTCACGTTTCTGTTTCAAGACCTCGCTTGGCAACTTACACTCTCTGAAAAAAAAATCTTGCCTCACACACATCATTTAAACTTTCTCTTTCTCACCTTAAACCTCTGCGCTCTAGTATTTGAAACTTACATATTGGAAGAGAGATTCTGACTATCCACATTATCTATCCCTCTCTAGCGTTACATTCCTGGACCTGGTCGCCTGTCAGCCTCTGATACTCTCACAAAGTAATCCATCTTTGTTTAATTTCCTCTTACACCTAACACACCTTTAAAAACACAATACAGGTAACGTGCTGATAAACCCTTTTTGTACCCTCTCCGAAGCCTCCCCATCCTTCCTATTTTGAGATGAGAACTGCACACAATACTCCAAATGTGGCCAAACAGAAGTTTTATACAATTACAACATCAGATGCAAACCACGATACCAAACGTTGTGACCGATGAAGGCCAGTGTTCCATTTGCTTTCTTTCCCATCTGAAACACTTCTGTTGCCATTTTCAGGATATGACTGGCTAGCACCAAAATCATAATAGAAACGTCAAAGATTTTAGTCTGCCCGGAGGTTAAACAAATGTTGATCCCTGTTCCATTATGAGAACTTGGGAAGCTGGCGAAGTGTGACATCAAACAAGCGATCAAAGAAGTGGGTTTCAAGGCGTATTTTGTCACATAAAACGAAGTTTGTATCACAAAACTGATTTGAACGATTTTGTTCTGCTCGAGGTCATCACCTTTTGTCAGACTCAAAACGACTCAGAATTTAGTTCTTCCATAACTCAGTGGTTTGAGGCTGGTTTTGTAAACCAGGGTTTTTAACCTCCATTCTCATGGCAAACTTGCTGAATTTCCTTACAACTTTGCAACAAGCATCCGAAGGTGCGTTGTTTGTGTTGTTAGGACTTATTTTTGAAGGAAAAGCTGAAAGTCATTTTTTACGCAGACCAGGCCTCATCTGTTTCAGTTTGGAAGTCCACGTCCGTGCTTTTCCTCTGAGGACCATGTGGATGACAAGCTTCTGATGCGAAGAATGCCTTCGTTTGGCAGAAAGAAAAACGTGACTCATTAGAAGCAGTAAACTAACGGTGAAACAGTGGGAGACGAAAACTTACAGGGATGGGGCTGTGTGCTTCTGTTCCTTATGTAGAGACAGGAATGCGCTGGAATCCAAATTAAACCGGTCAGAGGCTGGAAGAGCACAGCTAGCCAGTCTGCCTCAGAGGTGGAGACATCGACGGTTTGCAGATATCAAATATTCACGATTGGGGCAGTCTTCGAAGGACAGCCTCCTGTCAGTTTACTCCTCTGCTTATGTCAACAGAATCGGGTTTTAAATCTAGTAATGAAGAAAGAAGAGGCCAAACGGTTCAATTCCTCATTTTATGTTAGTTGGGATGTCCTGAGGCCTTTGTCACTGTCAAAAGATGTGTCTGTATAGTTCCATCTATGGGTTAAAATGAGGTTCAGTGCTCCCCAGGTCATGAACAAATGTGACGGTATCTGACTTCAGTCTCTATCGCTGGTTCATTTGAAATTAAAACTTTGCATGGAAAGTCTCACTGAGACAAACACTTCAGACGTCAGGCTAGATTAGATTACTTACAGTGTGGAAACAGGCCCTTCGGCCCAACAAGTCCACACCGACCCGCCGAAATGCAACCCACCCATACCCCTACATTTACCCCTTTACCATACACTACGGGCAATTTAGCATGGTCAATTCACCTGATCCGCACATCTTTGGACTGTGGGAGGAAACCGGAGCACCAGGAGGAAACCCACGCAGACATGGGAGAACGTGCAAACTCCACGCAGTCTGTCGCCTGAGTCGGAAATTGAACCCGGGTCTCAGGCGCTGTGAGGCAACAGTGCTAACCACTGTGCCAACGTGCCGCCCATTACTGTGGCTGTGGGCCAAGTAGTGGTAACTGGAAAGGAGAATGGATGGATGTTTGATGACTGGTACTGACATGATGTATTATACTGTGCTGTAAAAGCACGGTGTCACGAACATTCTTTTTCGATAGAAATGTCTCATCACAGGAAAAGAAAGCTATGCTGTTAAGAGAAGACATAATTGCACATGCCGTCCTTCCTGGTCGACCAGTGGTTCCGATGCAGCACTTTCACCGCTGTGGTTTGGGTTCATTTCTTGGTCAGGGAATCAGAATTTATTGTTCCTGGTAAGGGCAACAACAAAGTAGAGCATCTTTGACTGGAATCACATGACAAACGCGTCCGCATGTGCCTTGCAATATCGTACAGGGCCATAAGGTGGCTCACTGGTTATCACTGCTGCCTCACAGCGCCAGAGATATGATTTGCCTACAACTGGGTTGACTGTCAGTTAGTTGCCTACTTCAGGCGCAAATGAAGAGAAAAAGGGTAAGGAATTGTTCTTGAGAGTTAATCCCTGGAGGATTGGTGTGCATTGGTTGCATTGAATAGCCAGTTTCTTAACTGTAGCCATTCTATGTTCCCTTAGTGTGTTGCTTTAGCAAATGTTCAGACCAGGGAGAAAAGTGAGGAAAAACAGTCACTTCCCAGTCGGGGATTGATCCATTATGCGACAACCAACGGATTCCCTTTTGCCCGAACTAGCTCCTATTTTCCCGACATTGGTAATGGCAGTACACAGCATTAGACAGGGTTTTAATGTGTTGCATTGGACCCAGCATCCTTTCCCAACATGGACTATACAGGGAAATAAAGAGATAATAAAAGACACGGATGACGATGACTGGAATGAAAAGACGTCAGGAAGAATGGACAACGTTTACTTGGAAACAAAAAAATGGAAAGGAAGCCATCGATGTAGTTAGGGGTAATGCCATTTGAAAAGACAAGGCGAGGTTTCATGGGTTGGTGGAAAAAACGAATAGATCATGTGGCGTGACCACCAGGTAAAACTGAGTTGTGTCCGTATGGAAGGTTTCCAATCGATGTGAATGTGGTGAGAGTAAACAGGAGGGAAATTCCTTCATTCGGATGGATCTATATCAAAACTTTAGAACTTCAAAACCAGCGACGAATGATAAAGAGAAGTTTCGAAAGTTATCCTTTTCCTTCTACAGCAGTTGAATTCGAAAATGATTACTTTTTCGCTGGAAAGATTATTGAGAAGCTGATCCTAATATATTTGTGAAGACGCATGCAGACACGCAAGGAATGAATTTCACCGTGACAGGGAGTCTGGGTGGCCATGACGGGTATACGTTACGTGCACACTCTGTAATTGGTTAAAGTTAATTGGAAAGAAACTTCATAACACCTGCAACTGAGTGCGACTAAGTACTGAATGTGCTGACTGCGAGGAAAGGTTCAGCAGCTTGTTCCACGTGAACTTATAAATTGTAAAAAAAACTGAGCATGACAGGGAAGCCGGTTAGCTCAGTCCGCTGCATAACTGTTTTATGATATAAAGTGAAGCCAACAGTATGGGATTAATTCTCACAATGTCTCAGCATACCCTCAGGATCATGATCTCCCAACTCAGCTAATACTTTAGACGATGGTGATAATCAAAGTGAAACTATACTATCGTGAGTGGGAACTGACCTGCCAATGTAATGCACCTTTATCCTTTCATGTGTTGCATTGGAAAATTTGGCTGCAATCACAGAAAAGGGAGTGAGTCCATATGCTGCTCACTCATCTCCTCCAAAAATATCTAGTAACAAGACACGAAAAATATTCCTGCTGCAATTCTGTAATCTTCACAGCAATACTTACAAACATCGTTATCGTTTCGATTCCAGTTTTTCTGATAACAATCGAAATGTCCAATGAGATAAATCTAATATTTTGTGGATTGCTTTAATGGCCTGTGCGAGCTTGCAGCAAAATCAGTAATGTGAAAAGAGCTAAACATCCTGTCCAGAATTTAACACAGCGCAGGATCAGCGGTATGAAACACGTCATTTTTTGCAAAAATCACCTCTGTATCTCTATTGAGTGTTGGATATTCACTCAGGGAGTATTTATGGCTGGTCTTAAGTAACTGAGGCATTTCCCAAGGACAGAGCACTCCAAAACATTATATTTCTTTTAGAATAAATGCTGTTTTACTCAACGTTCTTTTGCAACTTTTAAATATATATGCACAGACATATACATGCATGCGCACATACATTTATACCTGTGTGGATATATAAATATGCGCATATATGCGCGTGTGTGTGTGAATTCAGGACATTAGTAATGGATAGTCGGCCATTTGAATGTTCTTCCTGTAGAATGTGAGAGCTTAGAGATTACAATAATGTCCCGGAAATGTGGTGAAAATGTGGCATAGAAAAATGTGGCGAAAATTGACTTTATTGAATGCTGCGCACTTTTACCGTGGTGTCCTGCGTTGATCACCGGAAATGTTATGTCGCCACTGGACTGGGGTTTTCCTTCGATCGGCTTCACTTCGCCAGGGAATTCAATTCACTGAAATTTCACCAACTTCCTTTGGCACGTTCATATGAACATCGACCCATACTGCACACAACGACAACAATATCAGCATATTGCACCAACGTGCACGTGGCATGATTTTTATAAACGGTGAAGTTGAATAATGTTATGCAAGGGCAACGTGAATTTCAATTGAATTGCTAAAGTCGCAGGAATCCAGAGTAAGATTCAAAATGTCAGAACTTCACGTTCATTACCTTGGCCAGAATTCCAGCCCAGCAAAGGGGAAATCTGTCCCTGAATCCCCTGAATCCATGCAATTGCTTGCTCCATGTGTCCACTTTGAAACCCATGCGAAGCAACATTCAGCCTGAAGGAGAACTTGTCAGAACCCTCCGCTGTCTGATCTAAAGCTGAAACAAGAGCTGTCTATTCCAGCTGGAAGGAAGGGGATGTGGAGGTGAGACTAAAATATTTCGTGGCGTTTCATTCATATTGTTCTTAATGTGATTGTTTAAAAACCTGGTCCAGAAGTGGCACAGACACAAAGGAGCCCATTGTTAATACCGATTTCGTCCCGCTCCGTGATTCCATATCATCATGGCTGACACAACAATTTTGTGTCTTTTTCCAGCCTATACACATCATCGTGTTGCCTACTGACTAACAGATGTTTATTGACATCGAAAATTTAAACTTGTGAGAGTAAAATGTTCCCTTTCGGGACAGTTGAGTTTCTGCATGAATACTGTTGGTTTTGCAGATGAGCAGCCGAGTCTGCTCTGACCACCTTCCAAACCATAAACCAAAATTCGACTCTGATGGGACTTGAACCCACAATCTTTGAATTGCAACCTGACCAGTCATTGACATAGAAGTCCAACGCGCTATCCATTGCGCTACCGCACTTCGTTTAGCACACAATTTTGCCTTCGACCCATTGCGTTCAGGACAACCATCTCGCGTCTGTCTGTCCTCGTCACACGTTCCAGTGCCTGTACCTTATCCACGTGTGCTCTGGCTCTTCAAGTGTTCGACTACAGACTGTTGGAACGTTCTCATGATACTTAGCTTTACCACATGCTCAGATAATGTTTTCCAGATAAGCAACACTCTACTGGTGAAAGCATTCTCCCAAAATCTCCTAAAAACATCTTGTCTCCTGTATTTCATTTATGTCACTCTATTCCTTCCCAACACAGGCTGATCCCTCTCATACATATCTATCCTCTTCATAAAATGTGCACGTTAATCGGTTAACTCAAACAGCCTTAACCTGCTCTTCGATAAACACCCCCAACCTAGCTCGTCTACCTTCACAATGGGAATGGTCCAGGCCTTGCCATTCTTGTCACCTCCTCTGAATATCTCACCCTGCAATCAGACGCTTCCAGCAGTCTGGTGGTTACAACGGACAAGCAAAGTTCACTGAAGTAAAGCCAAAAGGTATGGTTAAAATCAACAGCTCGTGTCCATATCTCATGAGAAAGGAAAGTTAACATTTCGAGTCCAATGATCTGTCTTCGGAACTGATGGGATGGAAGGGTGGGTGAAGAATGTGGAAGAGGGTGGAAGGGTTCTAAAATGATTGAACTCGATGTTGAGTCCTAAGGTTTGCATGGTCTGTCTGTATAAAATGAGTTGCAGGTCTTCCAGCTAGTGTTATTCCTTGAAGGAGCACTGCAGCAAACCAGAGACCGGAATAGTGGCCTGGGAACACAGTGTCTCGATTAGAGTGAGGCTGGAATTGTACAGTAGTTCAGGCAGCATCCGAGGAGCAGTAAAATCGACGTTTTGGGCAAAAGCCCTTCATCAGGAATACAGTCAAAGAGCATGAAGGGTGAGAACACAGTGTAATGTTGAAGTTACAGGAGACTGGGAGATCGGGTTAGTTTTTGTTGATTCTGGACAGAACGTAAGTGCTCTCAGTTTTGTCACCGACTCTGTTTTCCTCTCTCCATTGCAGAGAGATCACATTCTGAGTAGACAATACAGTTGCCTCTATTAAATGAAGTGCAGACAAATCTCTGGAAGATGTGACTGGAAGTTTCCACAGTGAGGAGAGACATCAGAAACCAGCAGGAAATGTAGCTTACTACATAGAACGTTAAAAGGAAGTGCAGGCACTTCGGCCCTCGCTGTTGTGAAAATAATGTGATGTCCATAGAAATGGAAAATTAGCATTTATTTTGAAACCAATAAAAGCACAGGGAAACAAAGAAGTAAGAACCTGACTTTGCAGAGGCAAGTTTTGCAGACAGAAAGAAAAAAAAATGTAAAGTTAAACCGAACTAATAGCAGATTTACAGGCCAGTAAACTACCATATCACCAGACAAGGAATGGGAAAAAAAACAACTCCGTATCTGGGAAGGAACTCGAATGTTTCAGGTCCCTGACATTGAGGTGTTGATAAGAAAAAGCGAATTCTATTGTCAAGGGAAAATGTATTATATGTGGAAGATGCACCAGTTACCTTTTTGTTAGATACAAGGGCAACATAATCAGATGTTAAATCTAGGCAGTTGAGAGAGTCGACGAAATGGATGCAATAGGATTCGTGACAGGAGAGAGATTAACCGCACCCCTATTGTGTGAAACCAGTAATGGTGAAACATTCCAATTCTCATTTCATTTCTCGGAATTCTGTCCTTTAAATCTGATGGCTGGCGATCTCATAGTGAGGCTGGGGTCGGATTTGTGCAGTACCCCGACAGGCTTGCAGGTAATACAAAAAGAAGATTTGTGAGCGCAGGCTGTAAAATCCGACTCACGACCACTGATGCATGGCTATGAGTGATGATTACCCAGAGAGCCATATGTTCAGTGAGCGATTCTCTCGCCCAGGTAGCAAGTAACCATGTAAATCCCATAAACACCGATTTTCATGCTGGAGATATGAGGCACTGCACAGCACGCATACACTGTCATGGCCCTTAAAAATCATAGGAGAAGGATTGTTTTAGGAGATTGTTTGAACCAGATCAGTTATTATTGTCCAATTTTATTAGAACGATCACAGATGTGCAGGCAATGTAAACTTATCCAAAATATCTGTGAGGCAAGTAGACCCTATCTTTTTGATGTGGAACGCTCCTTTCCTCAAGTACCATTGGCGAACACATCCAGTGACAGGTGGCAGGATTTGGGACCAGGGGTACTACTACTGGCACAAAAAACGAAAGCTTGTATCTTCAGGGACAATGTGCGTATCTGCTTCGATGCAGATATAAGGACATATATGGAGAAATTAAACTGGCTAACTCAGGCAGATAGGGCTGTCCAGGTAACCCTCACCAAGGGGGTAGCCTAGCGTTGACCTGTGGTAGATGTCTCGGACCAAAGATTAAGAACGGTCCATACTGAGTGCAAGGCAAAAGGCAAACGTGATGTGGGGTTCATACGAAGCTGTGAAACCAAAAGAATAAGCCCGAAGTCTCAGTCTCGTCCTTGCAGAACACAAAGCCAATTAAAACCCGAGGCTGCAAAAGGCATTACTCCAATCTTTGAATCCCTCCTGAAGTGTGAAGTGATAATTCCCTGTGGATAATCACCAATGAGAGCCCCCATTTTTCCAGTCAAAAAGGCAAACATTTCAGGTGAAGCGGGGAAATGGAGGTTTGTACAAGACCTGCAGTTAGTCAATTATGCTGTTGTTCCGCCCTCCCCAAATGTTCTTAATCCTTGTATTATATTAGCCCAAATTCCACCGGACAGTGGAATTAGCAAATGCCTTCTTTAGTGTAGCGGTACACCCAGAAAGTCAATTCTGGTTCACTTTTCCATTCAAAGGCAAATTGTATACATTCAGGTGAATGGTCTCTTTCCAGTATGAACGCGTTTGTATTTCAGCAGATTGCCAGAATCAATTAATTATTTCAAATCACAACGAACGAATGGTCTCTCCTCTGTGTGAACTCAATGGTGCCTCAGCAGACTGAATGACTGAAAGAATCCTTCCCCATTCTTAGAACAGGCGAACGTCCTCTCTCCACTGAGTTCGCAGCTGTAAAGTGAGATCAAATGACGGCCTAAACCCATTTCCTCTGAGAATACTTGAATGTTGGCCTGAACACGTTGATCGTACAGCAGTTCGTGAGACCTTTTAATGCCTTTTCCATACTCTGGGCTATTAAATGGTTTCTTGTCCGTGTGAACCCACTGGTGAGTCAACAAGCTAGACAACTGAGCAACTCCCTTTCCACACTTTAAACAGTGAATGGCTTTCCCCCGGTGTGGTTGCCCTGATGAATTTTCAGGGAAGACATTAATTGAATCGTCACCACGTTTCCGCGGTTTCTCTCCAGCGGACCTCCAATTATGCATCGACATTTCAGATAGTGAATATTTTCACTCCCCTGTGAATGTAGCTTTCTGCTTTCATTTTCAAAGGCCGGTCAGGTTCAGCCTACATGGAACAAAGCAACTCCTTCAAATTCTGATGTAATGTTGCGTTTCAGTTTCCCAACAGCAAATCCTCATCTTGAATACCCCTCAAATAAATCCAGAAGTATCTCAATAAGAGAGAATCCTCAGAACACCAAAGCATATGATTTTTATTCTTCATCGGATGTGGGTATTCCAGAACAGGTCAGCATTTATTGTTCATTCCTGATTTGACTGGATAAGGTGATGATGAGCTGCCTTCTTGAACCATCGTTTCTGTGTGCTGTCGGCAGATCCAAATTATAGGTAAGTGAATCCACAATTTTGACCCAGTGATTCTGGAGGAACGGCAATATATTTCCAGATCAGGATGGTAAGTGGGTTGTATGTCTTTCCTATCAGTCTTTCCATCATAAATTTATTCCAATCGAGATGATTACAAATCTTATCTCATGGAAATCTCCCAACACTTTACACACAACTATCGGAAGGGTCAATGGTCTATAATTTCCAGGGTTTTCTCTACTCCCCTTTTTGATTGAGAGTGCAACTTTTAATATCCTGTAGTGTTCTGGTACTCTAACCTTGGACAATGACAACATGAATATCAAAGTGGAAGGCTTGGAAATCTGATTATTAGCTTCCCAGCGAATCCTAGGATAAATCCCATCCGGCTCAGGGGAATTTATAAATGTTCACATTTCCAGAGCTTGTAACGCCTTGTCTTTGGGAACTTCAGTCCTATCTCATCTCGTAGCCTGTTTCTCACTATTGTCTTCGACAACATTTTGTTTTTCCTCTGCGAAACCTGACTGAAGACATTGCTTTCGCGTTTCCCCCATCGCTTGTGACTCCACGCACTACGCACCATGACTGTCCTTCATTGGCCACATTTTATTACATTCATTCTTTTAGCCCTCACATACCGATTGAAAGCTTTAGGATTTTCTCTTATCCTATCTGTCAACAATTTCTCAGTTCCCTCCTGGCTCGCCTTCAGTCTCTCTTCAGGCCTTTCCTGTTTAACTTTAAATCTCAATCTCCTTAACTGAGCATTCACATCTCATGGGAACACAAGCCTTCTTCATTTCAACAAGAGATTCAACTTCCTCAGTAATCATGGCTCCTGTGTTTGACAATTTCCTGCCTCTCTGACAGGTACCTACTTATCAAAGACACACAGAACCTGCTCCTTGAATAAGCTCCATACTTCAATTCTAGCCATTCCATGTCGTATCTTTGCCCAACCTATGAATGCGTAACCTTATCTAATCGCATTGCAATTTTCTTTCCCCCAGCAATAGCGCTTGCAGTCCGGTGTATACCTATCCCTTTGAAATGTAAAGTAAACATAACTGAATTTTGGCAACTATCACCAAAGTGCTCACCTATCGCCAAATCTAACATCTTGCCGTGTTCATCGCCCAGCACTAAATCTAATTTAACCTCTCCCCTTGTTGGCCTGTTCCATTACACATTATTTAAAGAATCTATTGCAGATACACTCAACACTATCCTCGTCAAGGCTACAGTGACTGAGCTACTTCGACCGATCGACACATTGATTAAATTCCCGCATGATAATTGCCATACCATTTTTTCATTTGTTATTTATGTCTCTGTTTACTGTCCTCCCCAATGTGATCTTAAAAATTGGAGGCGGATAGTCTCCGACAATCAGTGACATTTTCATCTTAGAACTTCTAATTTCCTCCCAAATGGATTCAAACTCAGTCTCCATTGAACCTATATCATCTGTCAGCATCGGTCTGACGTTGTCCTTCAATGTTTGAGTTCCACCACCTTCCTTACCATCCTTGCCGTCCTTCCAAATTGTCTCATACCAGTCAATATATACCTCCCACTATTGACTATGTTGTCTCCATTCTGTGCAATGTGTATTAAATCGTATTCATCTGTGATGATTTATGCCGTTATATCTCCAACCTTCTTCCGAAAAGCATGAGTATTCAGGTTTCGTGCCTTTATGGTCGCATTCTTACTCATTGATTAAAAATATTTATAATAATATCTTCTACGGTATCCTTACTTCTTGCTTCTTGCTTCTCCTCACTTGTCCATTTCTGACCTCCCTACTTAGTATACAAGTGCTCAAATACACTTTCCAAGTGAAGCAATACTTTCCCTTCGGTTCGCACAATCTAGTCTATTTCTCATATTATGGTCGCCACTACCTTGGGAAACGAAGTGTGGATTGAATGACCGTTTGCAGGATGCCAAGTTCTATCGCCAAAAATGTCCCCAAGCTTCCAGTTCACTGCTCCTTTAGCACAGAACCATGTTTCAGAGCGAACGTCTCTATCTCAGTCTTACTGCAGTTTCCACCATAGCTTAGCGCATGCTGAATGAGCAGCAGACCATTTTTTGCTTGAGGACCCTCACGATCCTCCAAATCAATTTCAGTCATTTTAGAGGCCTGAAGTTTCCCATGCATTGGCCCCGACACACTCACCAGGCTTAGTCACGCACTACCTTTGGTTAGTCATAAACAGTCTCTGTGAACAGTTGTTAATGCTCCAAACGGATCATTATCAATTCCTATGTCCAACTGTTCGTCTCTCTTTCGGATCTATCCCGACATCTCGTTTCCTCCTAATAACTGCGCCCCCACATATCTTCTGTATATGGACCGAAGTTTTCCTGGAAACCATCAGTGCCAAGGACGGGGTCACTGGACCGAAAATGTTAAATCTGATTTCTCTTTCCAGCATCTTTTGGTCTTGACCCTGAGGAAGCTTGTTACTGTGCTTCTGTAATGACCCCTTGCACATAAGACGGAACTGTTTTCATCCTGAAAGTTTCTCTTGTTGATGAATCCCATTACAATGTGAGCCACTGGCATCGACTTCATCGGTCAATGAAAATAGAAATCATGTGCTTGGGATTTGTGCCGTAGCTCTGTTCTGGATATGATAAACAACAGAGAGCAAAATCTCCGTCATGTCAGATGTGAACAGATAGGAATCTCCACAAGAGTTGGAATTAAGTCAATGTTTTTCAGTTGGAGAAAATTCAACCATTTGTCACTGTAATACCCTGTGGCTATCAAAGCAAAATATTTCATAACCACAAATGCTTCATACAGGGTCTTCTAGTTAAAATATCTGAATGATCTTCCCCCAGAGTGATAGTACAGTCGTGTCAGCAAATGGAGTAACTGACTGAATCACTTTACTTGTTCAGCGAGCGAACAGTCCTCTTGTGGTAAGATATACGGGCAGAATGCAGGAGGAGGGACGGAAAAGTTCTTAAGCAGTTTGACATAGGGACTGAGGAAGTGGTCGTGGTTCTTCCGGATTGAAGTGGGCATATTCCCAATTCAGTACGAACTTGTATCTTATGTTCCTTTCTATGACAAAGGATGAAATTGCAGGTATTCTGAGCAATGGTTTACTTTCATCTTTGAGGTTGTAGTAGACTGGACTAAGGCAAGATTGGGAGAGATAAACCAGAGAATCACACAGCAGTGAGTCTCACATCAGTTGAAGGAAACCTTTTGGAGCAAACCTTGAAGGAAAGAGTTAACTGCCACTTCACCAGGCAAGGTTTCATCAGGGAGAGTCATCACGGTTTTGTTACAGAATGCCATACCTAACAGATTGGATTAAATACATTTTATTGGAAAGTGATCAGGTTTTTTTTTAACGAGGGTAGTGAAGTTGATGTTGTTTGTGTGGATTTCAACATAGCCTTCAACACGATACCACTCTAAAGAGTGGTAAGAGGATACAAGTGAAAAGGGATTTAAGGTCCCCTGGTAGTTGGAACCAAACTTAAATTGGTGGTGGTACGAGACACAGGATGGTGATAGAAGGTTGTTTATGTGACTGGAACTGGCATTCAATGGTGTGACACAAGGATGAATTCGGGTCCATGTCGTTTGTGAATGTGTGTAAAGAATATAGAATAACTTATGAGGAAATGATAAGCAGAGTTGTCGATGATACGAATATTAGCAAAATGGTAAATAGTGAGGAAGATCCTTTTAGGAAGGAGGAGCTCAGAATTGGATTTATAAAATGTCAAATTCAGAGAAGGGATGTTGAAACTAACCATGAAAAACATGAGGTGGTGCACATTGAAAGTAACATGTCAACGGATTACTCAATGATTGACAGGACACGAGGAATCCCACAGGAACAGAGAGACTTTGCACGTTGGTCCACATATCCGTGAAGGCAGCAGAACATAGTGAAAATCACAACTTTATCAGTCAAGGCAAAATTTATAAAAACAGATAAAGTGGTGCCACAAGGAGTCAATGTGGTGAAGAAAGTACTTGGCACGCTTTTCGTCATTCGTCAGAAATTCGATTGTCCAAATTGGAATGTCATGTTGTGGCGATATGGAGCATTGGTGAGATGACATTTAGAATACTGTTTCCAATTATGTCAACTTCTACAGGAAGGATTTTGTGAAAATTGAAACTGCTCACAGATGATTGGCAAGGATGTTGGGGGAGCCGAGGCCTTGAGATAAGCGTGGAGATAGGGTTGGCAGGGGATTTTTCGCTGGAATGTTCCAGGCAGCGCTCCACGTTCTCACCGTTTACAAAATCATGAGGGGCATGGATAGGCAACTGGCCGAAATTGTTTTTGCATGATGGTGAAGTTCAAAATTGGAGGGCACAGATTTTACGTGACAGGCACTGAGTCACACTAAACAACGTATAGAGAGTGACAGAATGATGGTTGATTTCCAACAGGTATTGGTTAAGCTTAGTCTTTGTTTTAAAAATAAGCATTTTCTTCGTGAAAGCAGTTTGGTAGATAGGTCGTGTATGGAACATTAGGTGTACTGAAATTGAGTGATGTACCAATGAGAAAGTGAGTGGGTAAAATATTGTCCAATGCACTATGAAATGGAGAATGCCATATTTATAAGGAACAATCAATAAAGATCTTTTAAATTAAGTGTGATATTGCAGGACTCTGAAATACTACCGAAATGGCTGTGCTGGGATATGAGTCACGTTGATTTTTCTGCAGGAGCATCAACTGTTTCGGAAGTCAAATTAATATTTTTCATCTTTAGCAAGGCGAAGCCACTATCTATTCCACCATTCCTCTCAGTACCTGACAGGGTTAGCATGCATTGCCTGATTGAAACATTCCAGTTGATGAAACTCGTTTTTCTTTGAGAAACAGAATGTAGCGGTTATTAAACTGCAGATTTCTCTTTTCCTTTACCAACTTTATATTCAAACATTCAGTTGCACTGAGAGAATGCAGAATTCTATAACATTTTTTCCCCTCAGATAATCAGCCTCTGCAGTTTTCTGTTCTTTAGTGAACTGAATGACCTGATATTATGGGAAAAGAATGTTGCAGTTTTTCTCGCATGCGGCAGAAGAACCAACTGAGTGTGACAGGTGCATCTTAATTTTCTAAAGCAGTTGAGTGGAGGTGGTGTCGAGTTAAAAGCGTGGATCCTGAAAAGTACCCCTGGTAAGGCAGCATCCATGGAGAAGGAAAATCGATTTTTGAGCATAAGTTCTTCGCTAGGTATGTTCGAAATATTGACATTCATAGTCCCAGATGTTGCCTAACCACGTGTGTTCTAGCACTATCCTTCCTGACTACAATCTCTCGCATTATGCAATCCTCGCCTTCTACTTAGATGGGGTAGTGTCAGATACTGTTCCTGAGATGTAACAACATGTTCGTAATGATATTTTGGTATGCAGTTGGAAGCTCATCACCGATGTAAATCATCCTCTACCTCTAAATCTGCCAAGCCCATGCAGGTCCTGCGCCTCCTTCTTTGACATTCTCTAAACACCTGACGCCTGAAAGAAGAAGGCCTCATTTTCCACTTGGGACCTTGATGCCACATAGGATCACAAGTTTCCTCAATCACCCTTCGCTCACATTATTCTAGTTTCATGACTCCAACTCAGCATTGCCCTTATGTCCTGCACGTCACCTTTCCAGCCTACCCACTCCACCACCTGGCAGAACTCGTATCTTATTTTCCACCTTTATCTGCTCATCACTTTCTCAGCTATCACGCCCCCAAATTCCCAAACCACCCATTTATCTCTCAGTCCCCACGGCCTCAAACCTTATTCCTGATGAGGTGTTTATGTCCGAAACTGCAATTCTCCCGCTCCTCGCATGCTGCCTGAGCAACTGTGTTTTCCATCGCCACACTATCGACTCTGAGTTCTGGCATCTGCAGTTCTCACTTTCTCCACGGCGCAGTATTGTGCAAAAGTCACATTATTGAAAAAGTGCAGTTTCTGTGGATTTCTAAGTTGTTAAGTTCATTTGCTCAATGGCTCTAGATGGAGTATTGAGTGTCTTTCTGCAATTATCATTATAGCAGGGATGTGACAGCACTGGAAACTGTGCAGACCAGATTTATCAGGACATTGTCTGTTCGTAGAATTTCAGTTACGAAGATTGTTTGGACAGACTGCGCTGTCACAAAGATGTTCTCTTTTAAAAAAACAACGAGCTGTACTTTTCCTCAAGGATTAAGTGTCTTGACTTTTTTTTTATCAAAGGCATTGTAAATCAGTTCAGGCTCCGAATCAGATGAAGTGTTATAGTGATGTAATTCTTCGCTGTGAGGCCTTTTTTTCTCCATCAACAGCTGAGGCTTGAGGCCAAAGACTTTATGTTTTAGAAATGAACTGTATAATGGTAAAAGAGTGGTCATTCTGGAATGCTGAATTCCGGTTTTTAGATCCTGCCCAGTGGTGCACTAATTAATAACTTCTCTCCTTCTTTCATTCTATTTTTTTCCCGTAATTTCTGTTTCATTTTTACTATTTAATGTCTGTTTTTTTAGGATGTTGTCTACTTTCAGAACAGCATAATTCAGTCTACTTTATAGACTAAGTGGGTATTCTATATTCTGTTTTTT